>NW_009260133.1:3616292-3619628 GCF_000687185.1 Egretta garzetta
GGGGAAAATAAAATAAAAAAAAAATAAAATTCTTGGCCGGCTCTTGTCGGTAATAAGAAAAACTCCGTCTTGACCGCGCCGCTGGTTGATTTGTACGAGCTGCTCGAAGAAAGCAACGCTGGCATAGCTGGGCTGGGAAAGCCACTGGAGGCGGTCGGCCTTCACAAAATGTCGTCGTCCCTTACTGCCCTCCCTTCTGGGAACAAAATGGGAGTGAGGGGCAGAGGGAAGAGCCTTAATTAAAAACTTCTTAACGTTAAATTTGCACCCGAGCCTGTTTATCTTTTCTAAGATGCCATCTGTGGTGATGTTTCATTTGAGCTTGCAAGTTAAAGCTACGGCCTATGGCGTAAACCACTAAATTAGATAGGTGCTTACAAGTGCATGTTTTCATACAAAACCCCGTAATTATTTTTGCCATAGATTGCAAATAGTTGCTCCGGGGGGGGAGGTTGTTCATCAAAAGAGATGAGGCTGTAATTGATTTGGTAAAAATCAAATCAGCTGTTTCCAATTGCGCCTTACTTGGTAAGACTTGTAAAGTCTCCTCATCAGATGCAAAGGGCTCACTTTTTAACAGTTACACCACTTTTGCTGATTGTAAGCAAGCCCTGGATGCTCAAGACATAGTCAAGCCGTAAGGCATGAGCTACAGCTAATAGGACAGTATTTGTAATGTTACTGGTTATTGTGGCTTCTGCTGTGTTACAGTTTTTTACAGAATACAGAGTTCAGTCTTAATAAGGAAGACCAAGATGAATTTTTTAACAAAGGTAGTAGCGTTCATGTTAATTATTAGGCTGGCTTACGTATGTGCTTACCAGACTTGGAGTAGAGCCCCTGGGAGCTCGCTTTAAAGACACAATACAAAAAAGTCTACAATGCTTACAATAAGGACCAGAAGTGATAAAGTAAATGGCTGGAAGAGTAAAGGAAAATAATGAGATTACTTTGGTCAGCCTAAGAAATAGTAGGTTCTTGTTGCTAAGACTTCACTGCTACTCATTCAGTAAAGAAGAGTTTCAAGAAGTGTTTTGAAGGAGAAAAATGGAACACGTGCCGACCAGGAATTCCTCCAAAGGACAAAGAACATGCAAAAGCGTTTGAAAATCTAGTAAAGTAGATAACGGGATCTGAGACAATGGGCTGCTCAGAGAGGAGTTGTCTTTTCATTACTGGGGGAGGGGTTGTAGATACGGTTCTGTAAAGACAGCTATTTGGTGTGAAAAGGAAAGAAGGTCCCAAGGAATTGATTGAAAATGTGATATACCTGAAGCAATAGAGTTGGGAAATTATCTTTGCTGAAGTTCTGTGAATGGATGGGGCGGGGCGGGGTGTGTCTAGGTCGCATTTATCAAAATCTGAAAAAGAGAAAATTCTTATTTGGTAAATTGAGACATAATATTAAGAGTCTTGGTGAGAGTTTTAGTCCTCTGGATGAAGAAACAAGTTATGTATTAGATATATTATTCATGGAGAAAAATTATTACTGCTCGTATGCAAGAATCTAGAGAAAGCACTGTATGATAGTGTCACCAGTAATAGCTGAGAAACAGGAGGACTTATTAGGTGAAGAGTGAAAGTTTTATTCTAGTCATGATGTGCTTGAGTTCATGAGTTGTACACGAAATGTGGATGAGGCATTGGGATTTCAGTATGGACAAAAAGCTTGAGTTAGACCTGTGGGTCCTCAGCACAGTAGCTATGCTATATTTGTGGAAAAGATTATCCAGAGGTGAAAGATACAGATCCAGAGATGCGGAAAAGGCCAAAGGCACAAACATACCCAAAGAGGGGGATGAAGATACTCATCCAAAGATGCACTAAGAAAAGGAAGGAGTCATGGAAGCCATGGAAGGAAAAGCTGTAGTCAGCTGCATAAGGGACAAGTGAAAAACCAGATGTGAATGAGTCCAGGCTAAGAGAGACAGGAAGGAAAGATGTGTGGCAGCAAATGAGCCAGGAAAAGGAGACAATCTAAGGAAACGTGGTTTGTTGGTCTTGCAACCAAAAGGAAGAATTAACAGAAAGCTCCAGACAAGCAAAAGAAATCCTCTGCTGACTTCCTGGTTTTTCCTCTCTCTAAACAACATGGATACATGGATGTGGCTGCTGTGTGTTGGAGGGTAAGATGGTAACAGGGATCATGGCTAACTGCATTTATCTCCTATAAGAGGTTTATGAGATGCTAACCTTTAAAAAAGTCAAACATGGTCTGTGCTTGCAGACTCTGCAATGGGGTCTAGGTTAATTCCATGGTTCCTTCGGGGGTCTCAGAGGTGCCCTCTACTGGCTTGAGCTGTTTGACAGAGCCATCGAATCCCTGTTGGAAAGGTGGGGTTCATTTCTAGAGTTTTCAAGGCAGGAGGTTTTAAAGCAGGCACAAAACATCTCGTGGTGTGTAAGGGGGGAGCTCTTGGTCCTAACCTCCTGATACTTTTGCCTGTTCTTTCCCGTTCCCTAAATTAACATGGCCTCATCTAGAGGCAGCTTTGTGTGAATGACACCAGTGCAGTAAGACATCCATCCTCCCGCCAAAGTCATAATTCACTGTGGTCCATGGTCTATGTTACGCAATGGGGAGAGGCAACATAGTTCCCAGCATTCATTTAGCAGCTGCATTCATCTTGGGAAATCAGGAAGGATTCTCTCATGGAGAGAATAATTTGGGGCATTTACCTGAGACTTCAGGGAAAGGTGGGACATGGAATTGAGAAGGTGGCGAGATACATATGTATTTGTATTGTTAGTATGACTATTGGTTTTATTTCTGATGGCTAAGTAAGGATAACCTTGGATTTCAGGTGGTGTACTTAAGAGATTCTGGTATGAAGAAGATGTATTCTTAATATATCTTGAGGGAACATGACAAAGAAACCAAGAAGTGACCTTTCCCTAAACCTGACTGAAAGTGTTGGCTTAAGCCTCTTGCCTAATCTCAGGCCTGCAATTCAGGTTGAAGCACTAACACCTCCGAAAGAGATGACTCAAGGCAATAAAAGATAGAAGGATAATGATGAATGTGGTTCCTTGTATGTTTATATAGATATATACAGAGACTCTTCTGTGACAGCAAAGAAAATTAAGTCTAAATTCACACTTGCTTAGGTTTTTGTGCACTTTTAATATCTCATTTCCATTTTGATCTGAGAGGAGAAAGTGGGATCAGCTTAAAGTACTAGCACGATTGTTATTGCAAATCCTTACACTTTCCTGTTGAATTTCTTACTATTTCTCAGATGTGAAAATGCATATTTCAGCTTAATTTGCAAAAAAACTTAAAGCATTACCTGAGAATGTCTGATGAACTTAGAGAAAAAATACGTTGAAAGAGTG
>NW_009260133.1:3619639-3650103 GCF_000687185.1 Egretta garzetta
AAGAGTGTTTTTTAAAACAAATGTATGATTTTTAGAGGTTGAGTTGCTTAATGCTAGCAATAATGTGATTTCCTTGTTTGGAATATTTTCCAGGATCCCAAAGTGCCTCCAGCTTTTATTACTACGGTGTCTTTCAGGTCTTGTAATTTGGCCAGTATTACCTAACATACAGAAGAGCAGGTGTTCCACAAAAAATCTCTAGTTGCAATAAGAGTGAAGTCAGCGAGTTTTCTGAACTAGTAAGGTTTTATTTTGAGAGGACGAAAATGAAGCTATAGAAGTGAGATGGAGGTGGTACAAACAACCACAATGTTCAGAAGGAACATCTCCCCTTCAGGGAGAAGGGTGACAACAGAATAATTTGATAGAAAGGAAGGAGAAATCTGTGAGATGGGAGTAACTGAGTAACTGGTAATGCTGCTGACTGAATGGAAAAGGGATTGTTGCTCATGTCCCAGAAACAAGATGAAAGTAAGCACAGCTCACTTGCAAGAAGACAGTGGGAAGATCCGTTAATTTTTTCATGGAAATTTAAGATTAAATTGTTGCTTGGATGCCTTTGGGGGCTGTTTGTCTCCCAAGTGTTAACTGTTTCCCCTCTTCCCCCCCAACAAAAAAAGCTCCTCTCATCCTTGCTGTAAGTTCACTTAAGTTTAAGCCATTCTCATAACCTATGGAAGCCTGACTGCATAGCTTTGATGGTATGGCATATTGTTTTGCTTTGTTCTGGGTCTGGCAGGGTGATGAAATAGAACGGACGTATTAGAACAGGAACAAGGAGTAGCAAAGAAAGAATCAAAGAGCTGAATCTTAGGACTTGTAGGCTAATATCTAAGAGTCTTGTTGAAATGACCAGTAAGGCAGCAAACCAAGGAACTGGAGAAAGATGGATAATAGGCAATTTGAGTTGAAAATTGCTGCTTGAGAGTCCTGTTGATTTCCATATAAAGCAAGCTCAGTTTTCATGTAAAACAATTCCTTTCCCATGGCCAATGGTGACTTAATCGCTAACAAAATGCTAAATTAATTCCTTATTTTATGTATTGTATGTAGTTAAAATGTTTCTGCAGGCAAAAGCATGCCTTTGCTGTTGTTTGATCCCACCCAAAATCTTTGATGAGCTCTCTTAGAGATGTATTGCACTGTAAAATAATTGCTTCCACTGAAGATTCAAAAGAATTTAGCTCCCTGTTCTCCTCAGGTCTGTTAGTTTTGCAAGGTTAGTAGAAATTTTAATAAGTAGTAGGGCCTTTATTTTTGTAACCAAGTCAGCAGATCTTACCCTGGCTATCTATGGGGAGTATATCTGATGAGTAAGAAGGTGCTTTTTTTATATAGTTACTTTTCAGAGGATCACAGTTTGAAAATGGTTGTGACATAACTGGGTCACATCTGAAATTTTTCTATAAGCTGCATAAAATGAGAAGTTGAGGTAGCTGCTTTTGTCAGAAGGTATATTCTTAGAGATGTAGTGAATCATATAGTTGAGAGATTTGCATATTGTACTGTTACTGAAAACTGCAAAGCTATCGTAAATCTGTAACTGATTAGTAGTCCTTCAGTCTCTTAAGTCTGTTGCTTTTAAATAATAGCAAAGTAAAAATTAAGATATATATGCATGTGCATCACATTGTGTTTCTTCTGTCATTGCCTTTGTTTTACATGTTTAATTGTAGGTATGCAGTACTGCAAAGAATATCATGTCCTAGGGTTTGGCTATTATGAGTCTCGGAGGGGAGAAAGTAGTAATACAAGATTCAGGAATGGTAAAACTGTATTTCGGCTGCTGGTGGCTCCAGGATGTAATAACTAATTTTCAGATTTTGATGCATGCTTTAATTTTTGATTGGAAACGAGAATGGAATGATTCAGAGATCATGCAGATTGCTAGCTGGACTGGGAAATTATCATAAAACATGATTCATAATCTTACAGGTTTTACTTTGGATAAGAATCCTTATGCTGTATTTATATCAGTGGGCATGCTGACTGATTGTTTTTGCCAAATCTCCTCCTATCCCAAACAATGAAAAAATTTTATAATGCTGGAAATAAGACAGATTGAATGAGAATATCTAAAGTCTAGGCTTCTGCTTTGGTTCAAAGTATTTGAGCTTTTCTTACAGATGTTCTGATTTATCTTAATGGTTATTGAACATTTGTAGGAGTTGGGCAATTAGTCATATGTGATCTAGAAGGGTTAATCCAAAGGCCACTTTGAGTCTGCAAAGCTTCATCCACTAACATTAAAACAAATGTTAAATCCCTTGGTGTACACGTACAGTATAGGTATACCTCACATGTCTGCCTCATTGGTATATGTGCCAGGGACAGGTACAGCATGCTACCATACATTTGTACAGCTCATTTGTCTGAACAATATTTAATTCAGTTTCATTCAGGTCATTCAAATATGATACGGGTGTCTAAAATGGTAGTTTTATCTTTATTAACAATAATCAAATTTGCTTTTATTGTATTAAGAACTCCCATTTTTCTGTTTATTTCTCTTCCCTCAGAGTTAAGTCCTCAAACTTGACTGACCAAGAAGACAGAAATGTCCAGAGAGGTGTAAACAAGCATTTTGAAGGGCAGAGAGCAAGAATCTCTTAAAACGGATCAGTCACTGATGAAAAAAGTTTTTAAGGTTTTTTTGGCAGCTGGTCTGCTTTGAGAGATTTTTATTCTCTTGCTAATTTTTCCGTCATCCCTGCTGGACATTTATGCCCCACTGGTTAAGTCAAATGCCAAAGCAAATGTTGGTATGGCTGTGCTCTTACTGAGGAGTAATATTTCCAATTGCGAAGGCAGGGCAGAAACAATTATTTTTTTACTTTTTTTTTTTTTAAGTGCAAGGAGTGACTCTGTTACAAGACAAAACTCAAGTGTCAATTAATCATGTAGAAAATTTGTATTGTTTCCCTGGCTTTAATTGTTTTCTGAAAGCTTTTCCTCCTGAACTCCAGAGCTGCTGAGCTTAAAAAACAGATAGGTTTATCATGAGTAGGGTTCCATGGTGGCCTTTTCCATGTTTCTTGAGGCCATCAAATGGGTTTTATATATATTTCTATGTTGTGTCATGAAAAAAATCCTTTTTTTTCTCAAGAAGTGCATGTTCATAGTAAAACATCTTTCTAGCTAGACCTGTGCACACACACAGTGAGTTAGGGACAAAATGTCAGCTCCACTGGAACAGGGTTTTCAGTTAATGAAAGTAAATCCAAGTGTGAATTCCAAATTTGCTTAACAAACATCTTGAATTCTCTTTGTGGTTTCTGAGAACTTTGTATTTTCCTAACTACTTAGTTTTTGTACTACTCAAAATAAACCTTTATCGTTAAATACTGCAGACTCTATCAAACAGATTTTTTTTTCATAAACTTAGTTAGGATGACTGGACTGGGTATCATTTGACTGGAGAGAATAACCTGTTTCAGCAACATGGGTTGTGTTGCTGATATTTTCCCATTGCTGCAATGTGTGAAGGCTGGAAAGTTCAAGAATTTCCCATAGGGCAGATACTGTCTGGATAAATCAAACTAAAATAGCAGTTAAATATACTGGTCTATCTAAGGTGCAGCACAAGTGATCCCTGAAAAAGAAGAAAAAAAACTATTAACATTTTAAACATATCTCCTATGAAAAAAATCACTTTTACTTTTTCCTCACTTGTCTAATGAATGACTTTAAATACATAACTCTGTGGCATAAAAGTATTTCTGTATTTCTGTAAACTCATGTTTTAAAGGCATTAATCAAAAACATGCAAAAGAGATGGTATTTTTAGCAGTGCGGAAAGAAGTATTTCAAACATGGATTCACTCTGCAAAATCCTCATTTATGATTGGCAAATATGTGTTCTGATGAAGCCATGAAACACTTTTTGATTATTTTACTAAATCAGTGACTCAGAGAAGAATTTCATGCTCCACTAAGTATGATTTTGTACACTGAATATTGGCCTTAAAATAAAATTTTAAAAAGAACTTTGTCCTCATTTGTTTTATTTCTTGGTTGTTGCTGTTCTTTGGAAAGTAGCAGTAAAAACTGCTTATTTTCAGAGGGAAGAGCATATTGTGTCTTTCACAGTGGGAATTTCTTCCCACATATTTGTAATATTTGAGCGGAATAAATGTTAGCAAGGAAAAAAAATAAAATAACCAGTTCTTAAATAGTATGCCGAGGTTTATGAACTTGCAGGACAAACTGAGATTGAAGGATTCTTCCTCCTCTTCTGCTTTATGCAAAGGAGCTTCTGGCTACATCTGATCCCTGGAAAATTTCTCTTCCATCCAAGAGACCAGATGCGTCTCTGACACTCACTGTGATAGGTTTGCAACTTTGGTGAAAATTGCGCTATGTTGCCTTGAATCCTGTTTGAAGGTTAGGCACTCTATAATCTTCAGTTATTCAGAATTTCTCAGTGGTCCAGCACCTGATAATAATGCCTTATTGTTACATAGGTGCTCTGTAGTCAACATTTGCAAACAAAAAGCAATGAATAAAACAATGTTTACTACTGTCTAATATTAGCAACAAAACTATCAGGTTAAAACACAGATTTTGAAAAATATTCAACTACCTGTACTTCAGAATGAAGATGTTTCTCTCTTTTATCTAGCCAAAAGGTTTCAGCTTGCTCATACAATCTAATGGCTGGGATCCAGATGTTATATTAAAACTCTCATCCCAGAGACTGTTCTTATTAGGTACAAAAATAGGGAAAAGGCATTTTTTTATGACATGAAAAAAGAAGAATTCTGTTTGTAAAAGGTCAGTTTCTCAGCATAAAAGGCAGAATTTTCTACAATGCAGAAAATTTAGAAGTACTTAATAATATCATAGCTATAAATTACAACTATGGATGCCGCCATATATATGAACAATAACTTTTTTGCCCCAGAGTGAAGAGGATAAAAGGACTACTTTTTAGCATTATATATTTTTATGTAAGCAAGTTGAAACAAGTCATCCCGAGAGGTACTTAACAAACCTGTTCTGACTAGTGATGTTGACTTTTAACTTAAAATCTGAGAAGTTCCAGAGAATCAGGAGAATGATCTGCCACTGTTGTAAATGGTAAGAGAGTTGGCTCAGGAAATGAAATGGAAGGCAACTATTTAGGCACAGAGCCTCAGGAAAGTAATAGGTCAACTGCTATTGACTTCATCAATAGAGAATTAAATGCAGGGAATACAGTTAATGTTAACCAGCATGATTTCACAGAAATTAGGCCTTGCCTTTGACACTGTTCTGACAGGACCTGGTTGATACCGGTGGCAGCTGTGTTGGCACACTTTTGTAAGGCATTTCACTTAGTGACACCAATTCAGAAATTATTGCTCTTCAACAACAGTAAATTCAGAATGGGTTAACTAGTAATGCTCAAAATGTATTTGCTAGGAATAGCTAGCAAAATAAATTATAATCTAGTGAGGTTCTACAGAGGTCATTCTCAGCTTAGTACTTTACTTAAAACCTAAAGGAAGAATCACTTAATTAGAAAAATCATGGAGCAGTACGTGATGGAAATGGCTCACTTATAAAAAATATTTGGATCATGTTGTTAGCTGGTACAGATGAACAATAACTGAGTTATTTCAGCACATGTAAATTCAGGTGTGTTGGAATGAGTGGTCACTGCTCAAGAGGACTATTGGAAAGGCGCCCTCCCTGTAGATGTAGAGTTACCATTGTGAGACCTGCCTGTTAAATGTCTGTGTAGGTCAGAAGAGCACTAGATGATGGGGAGGGAGATGTTGCTGGCGCTGAGAACACCGTTGTGTGTTGTGATCCGCTCAATGTGTGCATGTATTAGCTCCTGTGTCTTTGCTTAGAGAGCGTGTTAAGACAATGCCATGCCATATCCATCCCCACTTCTCCATTTAATCCTTCTTCCACATGTTTCTTATTTAATCAACATCAGCATCCAATTTGCAGCCCCAAAAATTCATGGAGGAAAGGCAAGGAGCCAGGGAAGTATACAAAATTTTGAAAGAATTTTGATTAATCAAATAAATAAGCTTACCCTGATCTTTATACATTGAAAAGTGCTTGGTCTGTTTGAGGCAATCGACTATGCATCGAAGTGTGAGGCTGTCGTGTGAATGCAGTCCAATATCTGTGGGGGAATCAGTCTGTCACTAAGAGCTGAGCAACCCTCTGAGACACGTAGCAAGAAGGATATATTAAAAATATTTCCCTCAATCTGTATTTTGCTTCTGAGTCCTGACATGCACCATCCTGTTGTGCTGGCACAAGTGTTTACATAGCTACTTGATGAACCAGATGGGTGTATCAGTCTGGGTTGGTTTTAAGCCATATCATTTCCCCAGTCTTTTACGCTGTACAGTCACACAAATGTTTGTGCCAACACAAGGTGGTGACAAGGAGTGGGCCTGTGCATAAATGAGAAGCTAACAGACTGATGGCGGCTAGATGTTTTAGCAACGATGTTATCTAGCCCTGTCTTGAACTGTTCATGAAACTAAAGTTAGATATTAAATTCAGTATTTAAAATGTGAACTAGTGAGATATTAGTCCTTATTTGCAAATTTTAGTGGAAGAGTAATGAAATTGGTGCTAATACTGCTGATAGGTTCCAATGCTTTATAATGCTCCAACTGAAGTCAGGCCAATTAGAGTATTTTCCTGACTCTCAGCTAAGGAGCAGAAGTGGAACTGAAGAGAAGGATCTCACTGATGACTGTTAGCTGTCCATGGGTTCCTGTGTTAAATATTCCCTGCCCACACAGGATGATCTTTATTAATAGTTCTTACTTTGCCTCTTTCGGCATTGAATGCAGTTCTGGAAATAAGCTTGCTCTGATTTATCAACATTTGTAAACTTATTTTGCAGTAAGAATTCCTTGAAGTATGTAAAGCTTAAACTGAGAGTAAAAATATGCTTCATACAGAATAAGGGGTACTCCACAAAGATTTAGTTGGTGATACAAACAGTACTTTAAACTTCTCTGTTCTGAAAAAAAAGTTAAACATACAGAGAAATCTGTACAGTCATGGCCCAAAGCTGTGTTTCTGGTCCTTCTAGAACTTCAGTGTAAGGACTTCATCAATAGCATTTTAGGGCATGCAAGGACTTACAGATCAGCTGAATAACATTTATATTTGTTTAAATTACTTCAGTTGCTTCAGTTCAGTATGACTATACGTTTTTCTGGCCAAGTGGTGTTCAAATCTTGGATAATTTGTTCATTCGTAGTTTAAAGACCAACTAGACTTACAGCCATGTTAAAGGTGCCCACTTTCCTGCAGGTTCATTTACAGTTAATTCTCATTATTTAGTCAAGACTCTCCATCTTCCCAGAGTTTTTAGTACAGGTTATCTGTGCATGACAAAATCCAAGCTTAAGCATCTGAAAAGTTTTTTACAAGAACAAATGGAACCTTAACATTTTCCTAGAAGACCACTTCTAACACTTCTGAATCTAACTCTGGATTCAGAAGATGCACCATTAATTAGTTGGAATGCATTAGGACTCTGATAGGGAGGGTTTTGCCTTTTGGCAAAATAGGTGAAAAGAGGAATGGAGCTGGTCCCTTATGTTGAGGATCTCGGTGAGTTCAGCTCTTACTTTTTTCACCCCAATATTAGTCCTCAGAATTTAACAGTTTTCTTCTGGTTTTTAGTCATGTGTATGTATGTGTGAATTTTTTTTATCCCTGAACTGCACTTTAGGAATTTAATTGATTTTGTCCAGCTTTTGGTTTTGTTTCAATTTCTGCCTATAAACTTCACAATTTAATACTTTGCTTTCATCTTTTTAACTACTCACTTGACAATTCCAGCCGCTGGCTTAAATATACCTAAGGCCTATCTTTACTGAGATGTATGTGAGGATAGAGATATGCCTAAACATTTGTGAGGCGCAGACCCAGAAGTTCATTGAGCAAACATTTTTCCCTTACCAACACTGAACTCCATTATGAATATTTGATACATAGGCAACCATACAAAGTTTTTCTTCCACATCTTTTTGCAATTTCACCTCTTTCTCACTTGACTTTGACAAAACATTCTTTTTTCAGATTCATTCTATTCTAAGAATTAATTAAATGTAATTTGAAAATAAAAGAAAGCCCTTTTACTTTAGTTCTTTTGCTTTATCATAAAATTTATTAAAAGAGATGTTTAATTTTTGGAGGTAGCACTAGGTCCCTAAGAAAACTCTGAAACATTAGTTAGTCAGTATTTTTTGTCCTTAAGAAGAAGAAAATGTATTTTTAGCTAGGCAAGGTATAAATTACTTTCTCAGTTATTCAGGGTTAATGCATTCCATATAGCACACAAATCTTACCCGACTCACTGTTTAGCCATCCATGGAATCTGTAAAGAAAAAAAGTACATGTGGTTTGCATTTCTAGTGTAAGCAAGTAAAACTTGGAATTTTTTTCTTCTACATATTAAAAAGCATCAAAAAAGCAAGAAATATACTTTCTCCAGTCCACTTAAAGTTTCTTGGGTTTGGTTCATCATTAGATTTATACTGAGGATGAATTTGGCCTCTGTATTTTTTCCTATCCTACACGTATTTTCCCACTCAAACCAGTCATTTTTTTTACTTTTTATTCCAAATATTTGCTTCTAAGCCTTTTCCTAGCCTTCTCTTTATTGTCTGCATCTGTTTTTCTTCCTTTCCTGTTACCTTTCTATTTCTTCGAGTAGGTCTCTTTAAACATTTACAGTTTCAGAAAGTTTCCAATCTGCCATTACTACTAAGCTCGTAAAAGAATTCCTCATCTAGAAACGTCTAAGTAGGACATTGTTACCTCATGAAAGGATTACAATATTTTTCTAATTATGTGACAATTTAAATGGTAAAGCTCTTGCAGAAATTCTTGTGTTTGGTGGTCATTTCCTTAAATACATTTCAGTGAGAAAGGCAAGGGTTGTGAGTGTCAGCAAGATATGCCTTCAAACTGTTTAGGTTTGATTGCATTGCATTATAGAATGCTTCATTACTAGTTTAACCTCTCAAAGGTTTTCAGCTGCTGTTTTATTTAGCTATACCGACTACACTGCCTACAGCAACTCCAGGCAATGATTCCCCCAGTGGCATGCATGAGCTGCCCTGCTCTACTGCAAAAATACATTATGGCTGAATTTGCCCTCAGAGTTTGGAAAGATCTAAAGTCTTTGGAGACTAAAAATGTGTTTTTTCTTTGTTTTAGCTGGCAGTATGAGCCTCTGGCATTTTAAAGTGCAAGTCATTAGTGTCCACAAGGGTGATGTTAATATGTCTGTGTTTCAATCTCAGGACATTTTCCAGTTGCTTCTGCCACAACAATCTCTGCCATCTCAGTGCTTTTTAAGCCCCTTGTGAATTCAAGTAAGCTTTGCAATGCCAGTAAGAATCACTGTAGACTTTGGCTGAAACCAGTTGCTACCTGATTTATTCTTTTTGTGGTAGTTGGCAGCGAGGTTGAAAGTCATTCAGAGCTACGTGGCGGGGGGTGGAAATGAAGGCGATGAGGGATGTAACGTTTAGAAACATTAAATGCAATCAAAATAAAGCTAGAGGATTTGGGACAATCTTAATCTTTTTAATTATTTGTATTTATTTTTTAAAATTGAGGTGCTGTGATTTAGACTTAGAATAATACTCAAGTTGCACATACAAAATCCCGGCAACAGTGATAACATGGCATCCAGAAATAAGAGCAAAATAAAGGATCAATTGAAGCAGTCGAGAGCGTAGCCTGAGGGACCAGATGACAGTCCTCATTGACGAGAGGGACGGAATCTGTCAACAGAGGTAATGCCTTGCGGGAAATGCAATAAGGCAACGCAGAGAGATCAAGGGCTGACCCTTTCACCCCGTGTGTGAGCGCCGAGTGTGGATGTACAGCGTGTTTGGTCAATTACTGCTTGCTTTCACTGGGAGGAATGTCAGAAATATTCCCCCCTTCCCTTTTAGACTGCTTTACTGTATTCCCTCCAGTTCCCAGCTCAGGCGTAATCCCAGCTCCCACAACTAAGAGGGCTGTAATCTAATCAGAGGGATAGGGCAGAAGAAGAAAAGAGGTCTGAATGTGAAGACAACCAAGCGAAGCTAAAAACATAAACATTTTGGCAAGTGTTGCTATTTTTAGGCATTTCATTTGGTCTTAGGGAAAACTAAGTAGTATGGTGCCAAGCCAATAGTGCCTGGGGTTAGACTGCAAGGTTTCACAGCCATCACTGCCTATCCCCACTGTGTAAATAAATAAAAGGACTGGGGATGAAGAAATAGCATTTCTCTCATAGTTTTTTTCTGATTCATTATTGGTTTCCCCCTAAACGTCTTTAAATTAAGAGCTTTGCAGGGGGATTATTCTCTCCAGCTGCAAGCAGAGAGAGGCTTTCTGGCACAGGTTCCTGCCTGCTCCTGCTGCCAGCCCCAGACACGGGTCCTTCAGAAAAGAGCGGGAAGAGTCTTCTGCGCACGTGTGCCCACACGCACGTGTCTGCCGTCTTGTACCCTGCCTGGGGATGGCTTAGCGTGAGAGCTTGAACGGAAGGGATCATCCTGGATCACATTATAATTACTACTGACCGGCTGATTTGGCGCTTTATAGAACCAAAGCTCTTGCTCATGGAGCGTATGAGGAGTCCCAGAAGGGTTGTGGTTTGGATGAAGCCGATCCAGCTCTTTGGACCTGCAGGTAGTGAGATCATGGTGTATCAGTTAAAAAAAATCAGTCCTGTTTGCCCATTTATTTCTGCATTAATTATTACACTTATAGATAAATACAAGGCTATTCAGATGTTTCTCAACTCAGATTTCCTGAAAATGTCATAGAATCATAGAATCATAGAATGTTTTGGGTTGGAAGGGACCCCTAGAGGTCATCTAGTCCAACCCCCCTGCAGGAGCAGGGACACCGCTAACTAGATCAGGCTGCTCAGAGCCCCATCCAATCTGGTCTTGAATGTCTGTGCCCTGAAGGTGCCCCATGCTGGCTGGTTTCCTTCATTCACGTGGGCCAGTATGCTCTGTTCCTGCACATTGTTGTTTTGCTAACTCTGATTCAGGCTTGAACTCTCTCAGCCTGTCCTCCTAGGAGAGGTGCTCCAGCCCTCGGATCATTTTTGTGGCCCTCCTCTGGACCCGCTCCAACACTTCCATGTCCTTCTTGTGCTGAGGGCTCCAGAGCTGGACGCAGTACTCCAGGTGCGGCCTCACCAGAGCAGAGCAGAGGGGCAGAATCACCTCCCTCGACCTGCTGGCCACGCTTCTTTTGATGCAGCCCAGAGTACGGTTGGCCTTCTGGGCTGCCAGCGCACATTGCCAGCTCATGTCCAGCTTTTCATCCACCAGCACCCCCAAGTCCCTCTCGGCAGGGCTGCTCTCTGTCACAACTGCTTATTCTGGTTGAGTGACACATTTTGGATCACTAACTTTTCTTCGCAATATTGGGAGTGCATATATTAATTCTGGCCATTTCTTTTCGTTCATGTGTGTTACAGTAGCAAGTAGCTCTGATCCAGGTAAGACCTTACTGAAACTCGTGTGTTACTCTGAATGCTGGTAATAGTTTATATTGTATATTGGTCTGTCCTGTTTACACATTGGCCTACAAGGAACTAAAAGCTTCAATATAAATTTAAATTTTGGAGCTGGGAGTGGTAAGGATGGATGGTGCAAGTGATTAAAAAGCAGAACCCCGGTGTTGGCTAATTCACAGTACCATAAATGTCAACATCTGAGGAGAGGGATGGACTCGGATTTTGTATGGGAGGAGGTCGAGCTGTCTTATGGGAATTGTAGCAGTAAATTTATGGTCAGTGGAATGAAAATTCAGAATTTTGTGATTAAAGATGTGAAGTGAATGGTTGGCAGCACTAAGCACAGGCTTGGTTTGACTTCCAGTCCCATATAACAGAACGCATCTTGCCTCTTTTGATTTGATTTGAATGTGACTGAAATGAGCAAGTGAGGGGTCTCCTCATGCTCTGAAAACTATGTTAAGATGCTCCTTTTAAAGTGTGAATTTGACAGGATTCACAGACAAGTACCAGAAATAAAAGATAGTGGGCAATGTCTTGTATTTCTTCTTAGCTGAAAGTTGCACATCAAAAGCAAACCCACGTTTAGAAAGCTTTGTACATGTTTTACTGAGCAACCTGATCTAGTTAGCGGTTTCCCTGCTCACTGCAGGGGGGTTGGACTAGATGACCTCTAGGGGTCCGTTCCAACCCAAAACATGTCAGTATGACGTAGATGTTCATCTTAACGGAGGCTGAGCGTATCTATCTGATGTATTTTTAGTTTAATTTATTGTTTATTTGCAAAAAAACCTGAGGGCATCATACTATTTTAATGATTAATGGCCACATTTGCTTTATATTGTTAAAAAAAAGTATTCCAATTTATTTAAATTCAACACAAATTATTTGAGAATAATTGTCTGAGAATAATCAGTAGTCCTTTTATATAAATTCAACAGAAATTGTCTGAGAATAATAGCTACAAAAGGTTCTGTTTTGCATATCTATCATTCTTCCAGTTGGATGCTCTAAAAGCATTTTACAAACAATAATAAATTTAGCTTTACAACACCCTGCTGGTGTGAATGAATATTATGAATGTTTTTTAAAGAAGGAAAACTGAGGCATAGAGATATTAAAGAAAATGCCTCAAGGGTAGCTACTGGCATAACTTTGGGATGCTTCCATTTTCTTTGGGTGAAAGAAAATTACACTACATTATCAAACTGGTGAAAGTGTAAGGAAAAAGTTTTATGATGCTGTCATCACTTCTGCACTGTTTTTCCTTGGAAGATGAGTGGTAGTCTAGGAGGATGGTCAGGATTTCAAAGAAAATCACCTCAGATTAGCTGGAAAGGGCTATTTGAGGCCGCACCTTGAATACTGGGTTCAGTTTTGGGCTCTTCACTACAAGAAGGATGTTGAGGCACTGGAGCATGTCCAGAGAAGGGCAACGAAGCTGGTGAGGGGTCTGGAGCACAAGTCTTAGGATGAGTGGCTGAGGGAACTGACGTTGTTTAGTCTGGAGAAGAGGAGGCTGAGAAGAGACCTTATCGCCCTCTACAACTACCTGAAAGGAGGCTGTAGTGAGGTGGGTGTTGGTTTCTTCTCCCAAGTAACAAGCAATAGGACGAGAGGAAATGGCCTCAAGTTGCACCAGGGGAGGTTTCAGTTGGGTATTAGGAAAAAATTTTGTCACCAAAAGGGTTGCCAAGCATTGGAATGGGCTGCCTAGGGAAGTGGTTGAGCTGCATCCCTGGAGACATTTAAAAGATGGGTAGATGTGGTACTTAGGGACATGGTTTAGTGGTGGACTTGGCAGTGCTACGTTAATGGTTGGACTTGATCTTAAATATCTTTTATAACCTAAATGATTCTATGATTGTGGGTTTTTTCCCCAAGTTTCCTAAGTAAGCTTTTGCTGAGTATCCTCCGTTCTGGCTGGACAGGATGCAATTCAATTGGGCTGATGGTCTAAGAAGAGGAAGGAATTAAAGTAAAAGCAGAGTTTGAGCCCTACAGTACACTTATTTAATCAAATTGTTTTTCAGGAGTTCACAGGAAAGCCTGATAGAAGCGTTTTGGTGGGTTTTTTTAAAGGCTATTGGATTTCAATATTTGTCCCTTAAGAGTCAGTGATGGGAAGGCTTTGAGTGCAATGAGAACTTGATCAATTTTAATATAAATGCTTATTCTGAAAATAATTATGTAAAGTTTTTCTGGAGTAACTCCCTTCAAAAGATTAGCCAGGCTAATCTGATCATATTACCTGGTGAATCTATGGATATCTTGAAAATGCTGTATAGTTGAACTGTTTTCACAAAACAAAATTAGTGTAATGAGTGTGTATGTATTCCCTTAATTTATGAGATATATATTAGTAACAATTCTACAATACATTGCAGAAACAAAGATTTCCCTATGTGTCTCGTGACTCGCTACCTATATTTATTAAACTATTGCATTCCAGTTTACTGTTTATGAGCATCACTATTTGTAGGTGCTTTGAGTTAGACCTTTAATAATTAGAATCAACTAGTGGATCATCTCTCCCTCAGCCTCTCTCCCCACCTCACAGTGCATCTGTACACACATGGCTCTACAATAAGGTGTTATCTACTGTAAATGAAAGGCTAGGTTTAGTATAGATCTGTCCTGTTCCTAAAAGGTTGTATGATTTACTGACTCTTCTCTGGATTAAAAGTGGTCAGGATCACCAGAGCGGTGAAAACCAGACATTTCTGCACAGAAAATATGTGGAATTCCAAGACTTAAAGCTTGAATTGAGTTTATTATGACTTATGAGTTTGTTGCAAAAGTTGTCTGTGTCACCTGCACTGCAAGTATGCTTGGATCTTTACTCCGTCTGTGCAGAGCAAGGTGGCTGAGGATCCGTCTTTCAAATGTTTTTATTTAATGCCACTAATATCACTGGTTCTGAAGTTCTACAGGTGCTGAATGCCTTTGAAAATTCTGGTCCATTAATACAAGATTATTAATGTATTTACTTGTATAGTACCTTGGGCTGAGGACACTTGTCAGATACTGGCCTAAATTGTACCTTTGAGCATACTACTGCTAAAAATGCTGTTACAGAGCTCCATACAGTCCAAGATGGTGTAAGCAAAGGACCTCCTAGGTCTTCACATCAAACACAACCACACATACCACATCACATCACTCTTTTCTTGACCTTGTCAAAATTCATCATGCTGGGGAGCAGCTCTTTTGCTTCCACTGCTCAGACGAGAAGCTGCGTTCCAGAACTAGACTGCCACGGGAGCTTCCTCCAGCAGCCCCTCAGCTTGTGTACAGGTAGTCATTCATTCGCCTGTTGTGGTGGTTAAACGGAAATTCTTTTCCTTCTGCACCCGATTGATATATTTCTTAAAAGAAAATGATATCTGTAATCAGCCTCAACAGGTCATTCTCTTCTCATATTATCTCATCAGATAGCCTCTTCTCACAGAACTGTTCCAGTTTGAGGAGTCCTTTCCTGAACCAGGTGACCTGAAAGCTTCATAGTAAGGTGTCACCTAAAGGTTCCAGGTAGACTATCACCAGCAGTGTTGCACAATGATATTAGTAGTTCTTCAATACAAAGATCTCATCTGATACCAGCTTGGTATCATTTGTCTTTCTCACGCTGGCTTTCTCACGTTGTCATCTGCAACTCTTCCTGTGATCACTTGTTACAGCAGAATCTTTCTCCTAGTCCAGTTGATGGATTCCCATCTTACAACAAAGATTTCTCACGCTGGCTTTCTCACGTTGTCATCTGCAACTCTTCCTGTGATCACTTGTTACAGCAGAATCTTTCTCCTAGTCCAGTTGATGGATTCCCATCTTACAACAAAGATTTCTCACGCTGGCTTTCTCACGTTGTCATCTGCAACTCTTCCTGTGATCACTTGTTACAGCAGAATCTTTCTCCTAGTCCAGTTGATGGATTCCCATCTTACAACAAAGATTTTGCTATTAGTCTCCAAATGCAGAGTCTTGGGTTTTGTGATACGCCATTTCTTTACAGTTTTATAATTCCAGTCATCAGGTCTTACATGCTGACTCTTTTTGTGCTGCTGTACCTTTTAGCTGAGCATTGTCAGCCCATCTCGTCAGCATACTGTCATTTCTCTGTTAAGGTCACAGAACTTTTGACAAAGTTTTTTTTTTATAATTATCCTGGAAGATACCCACTAATAACCTCTCTCCAATTTGAAATGCTTCTTTTCAACATTGGTTGCTATTATATCGTCTTTGAGCAGTTCCTTATGTACCATGTTTTCCTTTACTAATTTCATCATCAATTTTCCAGGTAGCAATTTGTCAAATTTTTCACTGGCAGAGATTTTCCTCATTCCTTATAACCAAAAATTATTATTTACTTGAAGAAAAAAACAAGGTTAGGTAAACATGAATGACCAGTCAAGAATTCATTTTTTCTGCCATTTTCCATTCTATTTATTGAGGAACTCCCATTCGTTTCCAGTCTTTCTCGCTGATTTGCTGAAAGTTAGTCCTTGCATGCTATCATACTAGTTATGTCTGTGTAACTGGTTTAATCTCCTTCTCAACCTATACGATTTGCTTCCTGACTTTAAAGACTGTTATTCTTCAGTCCCCATTTAGACAAGATGTTCAAGGCCTTCAGTACTGGAAGTTTGAATTGAACGACTTAGCTAACAGAATGACTATATAATCCCAAAGTGAGAAATAAACAGCTGAACAATGGATTTGCTTGCTTGCTTGCATCAGCTGTCAACTGGAATTTTTTTAGCGCAGGAAGAACAGAAATTTAGCTGATAGCGACTAATACAATTTTTGTATTTATTGCATTTCCCTATTTTTATGCCTTTTACATGAGTTCTAATGAAGGATTCACAAGGAAACCCAACCAGCAGTCACTTCCCTATACATTTTATCACATATCCCAATAGAGTGACATTTTTAGCATGCTTTTCCAAGTTGTTACATTAACAAATTTGCACTGATTTCTTTATCCTGTCATCTAAAGACCACCTTGTAGTAAGACAGTGAACTTTTACAGCATTCCATAGTTGATGCACTGTCTAATGTCACAAATGTCTGCTCAAATTACTTCACTAAGACTTGAGAAGAGTCTACAATGTGCCTTCCATTTGAGCTTGATTTGACAGAATCAGTCCCTGCGCTAGCTCATGGCACTTATCAGTTAGTCAGCCTTCCTCAGGGAAGAGAATTTAGAGTGCACCATATTCGTTTTTCAGATCAAGCCCTGTCCCCTTAGGAAGCCATGTACTGCATTATTAAACAAGGTGCCATCAGCCGTAGCACCATGCTTAAACATTCAGTCAAATAAAAGACGACATCATTATGTTAACTCTTTTTTCGCCAGCTTCATTTATCTTTCAGTGGTCTGAAATAAAGCGCTAAGACAAAGAAAATTCTGTGGCATCTTTCTTTTAATTTCTCTCGAAAGCGCATAAACATGGGCAGGAAAACCTGTCTGTTCTTATAAAGTAATGACTAAACTTAATGCCATATGAGGTGTTTTTTTGCAAATTAGAATTTTTTAAGCAATTTGAGACCGATGTATTGTTTGTCAGTTTTATATGTAGTTCTCATATAGACTACTCATTTTGTATGTTCTGATTTAACTGTCATAGCTATACACAATCAAATTCTGATGATTGCTGTAACCTTAAATATATCAAAGACACAAAAGTTACTTCAAGCTAATATATCTAAAGGAAAAAAGAAAATGGTCATAAATGTAAAAGTCCCTTTGTGAAATATCCTACCTGTTATACCATCGGCACACTGTGCAACAAGGTGTAAGTAGATCGTGATCAAATTATGCACACAGCATCAAGAATTATGGATCCTTTAAAGTATTTTCTGTCATTTCAAACTGAAAATCACACAGAAGGGAGACATGCTCCCTCTTGAAAGTGAGTAGTTACAGGATATATACTTTAAGAGTCGCATTTTAAATCTCCTTGGATCTTCTTATATTCAAAGTGAGTTTTGTACATCTTCATTTATCTTGTCAGACCAGAAATTGTCAAGATTCTCCGAGAAAAGGGAAGATACCCTTTTTAAAGCTTCATGTTGATATAAATACGAAAATGGATTAAACTCTGCTTCCAATTTTCAAACATATGTACATCAATGAATATTAAATGGTAGACCCATATCATCATCATGACTTATTTACTTTGCAGAGTTTTTATCAAAAAAGGACTGGAGTTTGCTGTGGAGCATGAAACTCCACTGTAATTGAGTTTAGAGCAGGAAAACCACTAAAGAGGCCATGGCCCCAGAGAGTTCCCTGAAACCCACCTGTCAGCTGGTGTTACATCACCGATCCAACAAGCCGTGCCTTCCTTTTCCCGCTAAAGACTTCTGTGGCAAAAAAAAATAAGATGAAAAAACACCCAAAGTTGCTCCTAGTAAAAAAAAACCCCTCTGCAACAGCTGCACCGTGTCAGCAGAAATAATGATCTGAAATTCAGCCTCCAAGGGATGCTACTCTGGGTCCTAATTCTGTAAGGTGTCATTTCTTTCATTGCAATGCTATTAAGCATGAAAGTAATGGAGAGGACATGAAGTATTCTTTCACCAAAGTATAACAAGAGAGAGAAAGGGTACTTCAGGTTATTGACAGGAAAAGGTGTCTTGTTTTGCTAGAAGGATCATCTTAAACGATCCACGCATAAAACCGGCAATTTTATTCTCACTATTTTACCATTGAAATTGCACATTTTAACATTGTAGCTTTTGAACATGTATGTTCACGTGAAAATGGAAATTGCAAGCAGGTTTAGTTCCATAGTTTCCTTGGGTTAAAAGCAGTTTTTGGAGGTGGATTGAGTGACTCAGGAGATGGATACTAGACTATTTTAAAATCATTGATGAAATCAGTCCTCAGGTCAAGTGTTCTGCTTGCAGAACTCCATTTACTTCAGTGGAGTTACATTTGTGCAGGGTCTGGTTATAAGCCGATAGTGACTGTTGATATTTAATAACTGGTTCACTCGCCTCCTTTCTGTCCAGCAGACAGTTAGATCTGAAGTGACAACCCCCCCTGCTATAATTTAGGCAGCTGCACTAGCCGTTTCAGCGGAGATGAGGAGTCAAACGACACGGGAAATAGCTTCTTTGTGAAACTGAAGGTGATTCCTACATCAAAATGGCAAGGCAAGCTGGCAGGTCCATGCGAGCAGTTTCCCAAAATGGCGCATTTATTCTATTTTTGGCATGAAAAGGGTCTTTCGTCTTCAGACTGTCAAGTCCCTTCACAAAAGTGAACACCTAGCTTCAAAGACAGTTAAATGCCCGAGCCTTGTTAAAGAGCTTACCTCCATTGAAATCACTGCCATTCTGACGTTGGATCAAAGTCTATAAAAGAAAAGAGTCCAAATGTTTTCTTTTGAGAAGATATAGCTGATCATATTGAGTCCCTTTTTCAAGAAAGGGAAAGAAGCTGCTCTGCTAGACTTGGATTTGTTTCAAAGATTGTGGCTGGCAGATGCATTGTTCTGAAAACTACTCCTGCCAGTTTTTTTTTATCTATTACACCTACATTAATATTCAGTGCAAATGAGTCCTCGGTTTGGTCTTTGAATTACTACTGTGATCATGGCTGATGAAATTGAGAAAGGACATGATATTTCTCCTATATCTTTGCTGCACATCAAAGTCAGAAATAGTGCTTCCTACAGGAGATTATCTGCTCTCAGAGTTGTCCTGCTGTAACATGCTTCAAAAACAGTTGCTTGCTTACTACAAGTAGTAGCTCCAAACTGCTGGGAAAAGGTTACACAGAAACTTCCAACCTATTCAGGGAGTGACTAGGGCTCCCAGCCCATTCCTGAAGGAGTATAAGGCTGCTGTTAGTGTGGGTGCTCTCCTAGCTGCATGGAGGTATGTTTTCTTCAAATCAGAGAAGACCACTGCAAATTCAGTGTCTCCCAATGTGTCCGCTTGCTTTCAGATTCGGACTCGGAGACTTGAGTGATTATTTATGAACAACATTGAATTGAAGATAACAAATCTGATGTCCCTCACTGAAGAAATCTTCTAATTGTCCATCTGTGCATTTTTACAACCAAGGAAAACTTTAAGCAAATAATGAAATTTTAAAACGTGTGCTGAGAAGAAACACACGCTTTGTCTTCTGATTTGATCTTAATGTAAAGAAGCATGTTTTTTTCTTCAAAGGAGGCAGCTTCAACATTTAAAAATACCACTTTCTCTGTATTATAAATAGTTTGAATTTTAGTATTGATATATCAAAACAAACTTTACTCCCCTGCCTTGATATTTTATGTTTCTTGAAGGGCTATACCTTACACCCATCCATGAGTACTGTGGTCTGTAGTCCTGTGGTCTTGGCTTTGGTTTCATTTGTTCTTAAACCAGTTGAACTGCTGCTAAAAGGGGTGATTTCCTTGGAAGATCCAGCGGCTTCTCCTGCCCCAGCATCTGCCATAGCAGGGCTGCAGGGTGTCATTTTCGGTGGCTGCCTGATAGAAAACTTTTTTTTTCCCCCCAGTTAGTTTTCTATTGGATCAACTGACTGACCTGGCAAAATCTGATGCTGCAGGATCACTGGGCCTGACAAGAGGAAAATGGTGGGAGCACGGCACCACAGGAGGGCAATCCAAGTGACCTTTTTTGGCAACAGTCGAAGTTACACAGGGTAGGGTGTATCGTGAAGTCACTTTGCAGTTTGTAACACTGCTATTTTATTACACTAAACAAACGGGGAAATGTGACTCAGTATCTCTGAATTACCCTCCTTTTTCATCCATTCCTCTGCCACCAGTGGAGTGCCTACATTTACACCAGCCTTAATTTTAGCAATATATCAAGAAGATGAGAGGTACTTAAAATAACTGTTTCCATAGATTTTCACAGGCAGTCTTTTTTACATCTCTCTGACTGCTGTACAACTGCTTGCCTCCAACCCTGCTCCCCCATAATGTTTTCTGGCATCTCCGTTTGAGGGGCCCAAAATGGAACAACTGAAGAAACAATGACACCTTACACCAGAGAATTTACATGTTGATATTTGTAGGAATGCACTGAATTTCAGGTGTTCATATTTGTTCTTACTGGGCCATGAGAGGCACTAGCAATTGCTTAGGAGAACTTTATGGTAACGTATGCTGGAAGATGATGCTCCTCAGTGATAACAGAGTGTTTGTGCTAAGAGAACTGCCAGAATGAAAGTCGTGCTGGGGGTTTGGCTGTCAGTATCTGTGTTGCTGCTGCTATCTCATCACTGAATATAGAGTAGCTCACAAGAACCAAAAGAACAAAAAAATGGCAGTCTGCATGTCTTCAGCTTTCATTACCCATTTTGCTATTGTATGAGGGTGGTAATTGGGTTATCTTGTCCTCCTTACTGGAGTTTCAGGAGAAGTATATTGTTGCAATCTGTTGCACAGCAAGCTGGGCAGTTCCAGCAGTTTACTGAAATAAGTGTTCATCGCAATGTCCACAATGTATTCAAGGTATTTTATTGTAACATTGGGCAGCTCTGTTTCTGCAGAAGACTCATTACTCTTTGGATATGCTTGTGATTGGATGTTGATCAGCAGCTTTCAAACAAAAGATGTTCAAAAATTGCTCACACATACTGCCCAAACATCGTGGAGGTGAAAAATTTTTACTATTAGCATTAGTAATAGTATTATTGAGCCTTACATTTAATACCCAAGCGTGGTATCAGTAGCCTGTCCAGTAAGTGATGAAGGCTATATTACACATATTGTAAACATTGCGGAGATTAATTAACGTTTCCCTTTCAACAAACAATATCGAACACTAGATGGCACGCTTGGCCTCAGGATCAGAGCCACTTCTGCATGTCCTTGCGTCGCTGGTGTGTCTTGCGTTTTGGTCTTTCTTTTTCTGCAATTTTAAAGTAAGGAAGGTAGGTGATGTTACAGAGCACAGCTGAGCCACCCTGGTGCAGTAACTTTGAAACCTCTCTCCTGTGATCCTCCCCAAGCTGCTTCTTTCTACAGATTTTTAAAAATTTCCAAAAATCCTTTAAGATGGAAAGAAAATATCACTGAAATTGTAAAATTAGAGGAGAAACAGAAATTAAAATAGCAGAGTACTAAGAATATATAAGCAAACAGTCTAATAAAAAAAAAGGAAAAAGGGGATGCAAAATTATGTTCAACAGGCATTGTCCTCCTCCATTCCATCTCCATCATCAGTTATTCTTACACTGGCAGATTAAAAATGGTTCCATAAACTAAAAAAAAAATCTGCTTCATATAATTTTGATCCAAATCAAAATTTTGCTTTATTTCATGACAATTCATTGAGCCAAAAATCCATAGTTTCAGTATCCCTAAGGCAAAGTGATATACTTCGCCTCTGCTCATGTCAGGAACTAGTGGGACATAATAGGATTGGGATTAAAGAGCAAAATGGATGGAGCTAAGGATCCAATGTCCACGCAAAATGAGTTTCAGGGAGGTTACTTCAACTAGCTCTAATCTGCTTCTGTGAGCTGAATGCCCATATATCAGGCGAGGTCTTGGGGCTCAACCTCTGGTTTAATTGCATTGGCCTTGGCGATCTCTTGAGATGCTTTCCAGACCACGGTATTACAAAATCTTCTTCAAAGCCTTTTTTGGTTATGCCTGAAAAACACATACTATCTTTTCCTTGTATAGTACTTATAAGTTCTTAGAAATTAAAATAATGCTTTTGATGCCAACAACACAGCGTGCAAACAGCTGGATGTCTCTGTGCTTCTCTCCATCACTCAACTGTAGAAAAATGTGTCTCACTTTGCTACCAGGAATAGAAGCTTTCATGAAGTCCTTGTCTTGCTAAAGTATTTTTAGCTGTTCTTTGCCTCACTTACATGTGAAAATGCATATTTCTCTGTGGTATTTGTGCCTCATCCTTTTCCATCGTGGGAGGCCTGGCCACACAGTCCTGATGCTGCATTGATGATATCTGAGTACAGACCTCTGCTGTTCTCTTGTAAATCTTCTCTACTCGACTGGGATTATTTCCAGGGTATAATCTCCCCGGTAAGAGCGTTGGCTCAGATGTTTCTTCTTCCTGGAGGAGAGGAATCAGGACACAAAGCCCAGCTTTCTGTCAGAGGCTGGGATTCCTGTCCTGGCAAATGCAGGCATTGAACAGAGTGCAAAGCTATTTTTTGCACTCTGGTACCACTTGGAACCCACGTTCATCCTAATGTTTTAAAATAATTAGGCATCAATTCTTTCTACATTTTTGCCTTTCTACCACTGTAATTTAAATACTTTTACTTGCTTCATTAATGATTTGCATCAACCAAAGTGAGAAGGAAATAAAACCACTGAAATCTTAGGAAGCAAAAAGGGACTTTATTGTACTGTCTACACTAATAACGCATCTATTGATTTTAGTAGTTCAACATCCTAATTTTTAGAAGCACTGAAATATCTCCCAGCTGGATAAAAAAATGCAGGAAAGGCAGCCCTGTCTAGCTGACACAAAGTCAGAAACCTAATAAAGGGAATGCAGCATTGGAAATTACAAAAGTCAACATGTCAACATAAATCAACTTTGTCAGAATGAAACAGATGAGTCCATTTGTTGGTAGATCAGATTAACGTAAATCAAGGCAGTATAAAGGTTACACATTATAGGGATTTGTGACTGGTAAACTTCCATAGTGTCATCAGAGATAGTAATCATCTGGCAGTGGGAATAAAAAGTCAAAGTGAAGCTTAAACGCTGAATCAAAAATCAGTCCTGCTAATGTCTAACACGCTGGGGTCAAAAATTCATAAGAGTCCAGCTGTGAAAATAAGATGGGAGCTGTATTAGTTTTCTCCATTCTGTATCTCACATTTAAGTGTTGTCAGTTGATGAGGGTTTGTCCCTTGGGAATTGTCGTGGGGTAGTTTAGCCCATGTAAAGTGAAAATTTTGCATCACATAGAGGATCTTGTGAAATTCTGTAAGGCATGACGACTACATGCTGAGAGTCATAATGGTGAGGAAGAAACAGTAGAAACAGTAATCTGCCACATGCCCTTATCTAAAAGTGGTTCTTGACAAAAGAAGGCAGCGTGTTTGCAGTGTGGAAGCTATCAGAATCTGTGACACGTTTTAACAGTCAGTGGTTTTTAATGGATTAAAAACTGGTAACTTCAGACTGATGCTGACATATAGAACTGTTTAGAATAAACATAAATCCCAATGGACCCATTCTTTTCACACCTTTTGGTATTATTTCTAATTGTGACATTGTGTAAAGTTCCATTACTGGGTCAAAAGTTTGATGTAAACAAGCAATAAGCTCTCTAGCAAGATTTATATACTGAGAAAACTTAAATTAAGAAAACAAATCACATGCAGGTTCTTTAAGGAACATGTTGCATAATGTCTATGCAAATATTTTACAAAGCTTTTTGTACTTGGTCCATTTTTCCTGTTTGTTTTCAAATGATGGACTCACAATTCATTGTTTATAGCTCCAGAAATTTCTGTATTTATGTAACATTTTAATATCATGGGTTTACTGCGTACTCAAGAGAAAGAATCTAAATCAAGCAAAGAATGAACTTTAAAAGAAATTAATGCAGTTCCGTTACTTTTCTAAAAAATATTTGCAGTCCTTGGTGAATAGTTTAACATCTGTGATCCAAATTCAGACCTATTTAAGGAGCACTTCCCCCTGTATTTGGCTTCACTCTTATTTTTAATTAGTGATGCTTTCCAAAGGGTAAAATGCTAATAAGCACATGAACACGTCACATCTATCTAAAAGGGATGTATTATGTACTTGTAAACTTGATTACACAGAACTGTTGATTTAAGGTATTCAAAGGATTTTCCAACATGTATTTGTTTATATAATTAGCCTCATTTTATAGACAGGGTACCAAGCGACATAAAAACTGAGGGCAGATGATGTCACTGCGTAACAACTTCTCTTGTGATGGTCTAAATGTAATTGAAGGAGGGTTGTGAGGGTATTGGCTGAGGCTGATGTGCCTAAGAGCACAGCCTATGAGCCCATTTGTTTCCCCGGCTCTGTGACTAGCTACTTGTGAGTAACTGAAGCTCTGGAAGCTGGAAGTCACAGTCTGAAACAGTGATTTGTCCAAGATAACAGTGACAGCTGTGGCAAAGTCGAGATAAAAATGCCCAGGTATCCCAGTTCTCAGTTTCCTGTTCTGGTTACGAGACCATGTTACCTCCTGCCTTGTAACTTACAGTGAAAGCAACATTTCAACAATAAAAATAAGGTTCTTATACATCTATTTGTCCTTTGAAAATACACACTGAGAATGATGTATATAACTAGCATCAGGTCAAGGTATCAGAAGCACGGGTTCTTTTCTGACTAGGTTAAGTATATATTACTGAATATTCCCATGACTCCCATATAGAAGATGACACCACCCTTTGTGAATAAAGGTGGCGTATGCTTTCCAAATTATCAACAGTGGATTTAACTTCTAAATAAATAAAGGGACAACTGACTTATCCACTACATTAGGAGAAACACAGAGTTGCACAAGTTTCCTCAGCAAGTCATGAGGCCTGCTTGACTTACCATTCCTGACTTATAGTTCTCATCTGGGGAGCAAAATATAGTCTTACATTATAATAGGACAAGCATTAGTGCTTATGAGGTGGAAAGGTCATAGCCAGGATCATGAAATGTAGACCTTAATATTCAGAATGGCAGTGAAAGACAATGAGTGACACAAAAACTAGGGGCAGATGCTGTCACTCCCTACCTTCTTATCCTGTGATGGTTTTACTGACCATACATGGTGTCCTGGTTTCTGCTGGGACAGTTGTGGTTTAACCCTGGCTGGCAACTCAGCACCACGCAGCTGCTTGCTCACTCCCCCCACAGTGGGATGGGGGAGAGAATCTGAAGGGTAAAAGTGAGAAAACTCGTGTTTTGAGATAAAGATGGTTTAATAGGTAAAACAAAAGCCATGCATGCAAGCAAAGCAGAACAAGGCATCCATTCACTGCTTCCCATCAGCAGGCAGGTGCTCAGCCATTGCCAGGAAAGCAAGGCTCCATCACATGTGACGGTGACTTGGGAAGACAAACGCCATCACTCTGAACGTCCCCCCCTTCCTTCTTCCGTGTATACTGAGCATGACGCCATATGGTATGGAATAGCCCTTTGGCCAGTTGGGGTCAGCTGTCCTAGCTGTGCCCCCTCCCAGCTTCTTCTGCACCTGGCAGAGCTGAGAAGCCCTTGACTAGACTAAGCAATACCCAGCAACAACTAAAACATCAGTGTGTTATCAACATTTTTCTAGTACTAAATCCAAAACACAGCACTATACCAGCTACTAGGAAGAAAATAAACTCTGTCCCAGCAGAAAACAGGACACATGGTCGTGGGATGGTGTCCTAGCCTAATAAAACATGAAGTTGGTTAAAAAGCCGCTAACAATAAAAAGATCTACAATTAAACTAATAACTAAAGTAATTTACTTCCATTCAGAAGCATCTCAATTTAGTTTAACAGTTACTTCTGTGGAAATTATTTTATTTGCCACATAAATCTAGCCAACTCAGAAATGGGACAGAAGGCTTTTAGCAGTTTGGAGTAACAGAACACCACTTAATGACATAAAATGAGAAGCAAAATATGCTACTGGAATAAGTGTACGTGTAGTAAATGTAGTGAAATGCCAATGTCCTGACAGGGAGGCAGTCGTTGCTAGGTAGTTGGAAGACGAACCCAATCCTGTGGCATTAGGAGTTACGGTAGACCAAGAGAAGAAGGAAGGATGATACTGGGTCAGAGCTAGGAGCTCTCCATGAGCATTGTCAATGAAGGGGAAAATACAGTATTAGCAGAAAGATCTGCAGACAGGTAATGAAGGCAACCATAGATTGTTGGGTAAGTGAAAAATGAACTATCTCACTGAAATAATGGTTGTTGGTTTAGACTGAGTGTATTCAAGCGGGGTTTCACTTCAGACATGAAGTCTGTCAGCACTGAAATTGTCTTGAAATCTTTCATTATGACTTTCTAGCATGGGTGGAAAAGTACTCCTTCCTGCAAATATTTGAGTTTTCTTGGAAGCTTCCCATCTGAATACTGACCTGGCCTGACCCTATTTAGCTTGTGAGAGCTGATGAGATCAGAGCCTGAGGTTATGGCACTAAACTAAGAGAAGTGATAACAAAACAAAAATGGCATGATTGACAGGGTAGGAGGCTGAACACAATAAACCTATGGAGAACTATGTGTATGTATTCCACTCCTTAATATCCTCTTTGTAGATAAGAAAAATAAGCCTTACCCTGGAGCTAAAATAGTAATGGGATGAGGGCTGCCTGCCTTACTTGATGGCCACAAACAATAAGTATATTATACAATGATGGATTACTGAAATGGAAAGCGGGTACTCATGAGATGCTACCTTGAGGCAGGACTGAAGCAGGAGCCATCCTGGACCCTTGTGCTGTCTACAGCTATCTCCTTTTGGAGGTCCTGTGTTTCTCAGTAAGCTGTGATACGACCCTGTGTAGTCCAACTTTAGTGCTTTTCACTGTCAGGTTCATTGAGGCTAGAGAAGATTATTTTGCTTGGAGAAAAAAAAAGATACGTGAACAAGTCACTGAAAGCATTTACAGATAAAAGAAGTAGTCAGCAGAAAGCTGTCTAAAGAGGTTTCTTTTGTAGAGTACCAACGAAAAGCAGCTACTTATGACAATAGAAAAAAATGGCAATAGAAGAGTTACGTAAGGAAGCTCAGGTTTCTTTTTTGTGTCCATGTTTTTCACTAATCTTGGAGAGTATTGAGACACATGCTATTAACGTTGTGATGTAATTATACTGAGCTCATTTAAGAGAGCTCTAATGACAGATTTTTCCCTCTGCAATGAGTACTGTAAGTAACTTCAGAAATTAGGCCAAGATGTTACTTTGTATTGAGATAAATAGGGAGAAACACCATTAATTTCAAAGGAGTTGTTCGAGATCATTACCAAATACCTGTAGTTGTTCAGTGCTCAGAGCCTCTATTTTTCAGTTTTTCAGAAAACTACCATATTTTCTAAACATCTTTAATTTATATAGAATATTTTATACGCAAGCTGAAGGCTCATAAAGGTCTCCTTGCTTGGAACAAGCTGGGGCAGATCAGATGTCCCTGAGGATTTTTCTCCAGTATTCCAGTTCAAGATAGAAATGCAAATACATTTAATTAGAAATTACACAAAAAGATTACTATTTTAGAGATTCAGAACCGGTTTGCAATTTCTGGGTGCGAACTAGAGCTGGTGGGAATTTTTCTGCTGAAGCAACTAATGGAGAATTGGATTTCTGAGGATTCCATAAAAGGGAGAATATATAGTTATACAATTACAAATGAATGAAAGCTGTTACTGATTTAATGTATTTTAGACTGGTTCCAGAGAGGATCTCACAGATCTTCTGGCCCTGTTCAATTGAATATAAAGGCCACAAATGTTTAGCTTATCATCTTAAGTGCAATGTGGAATACAGGCATTTTCCTCTTTACTAAAAAATCTAAAATTGTTGTCTTCTGTGCTTTCAGAGGACATGAATTAATTTGGAAAGCAATAGATCATGTTCCCAGTGACTTTTCCAAATACTGGTTTATTTCCTTGTGAGGCATAGCTGTGAGTGTTGTTGGTTTATGTTCTATATAAAACGCAAATGCAATAAAATAGAGAAGTCTTTCAGTACTGGTATCTCAGCTGTTGCAAAGTACTGTCTTCAGTCAAATTTGCAGGCATAGTTTTGCAAGTACTGAGAAGTCACTTGTTCCCTGAGAATAAAATGCTGCGGCAGGGACACCTAAAATCTGGAATACAAACCATTTTATAAAGGCAAAGTGGTCCAACCTCAAGTCTTTGTTACTAAATTCATGCATATGCTTTTCAGGCATCTGAGGCTACTTCTTGGGAAAGATGATGCTGGACAAATCCATGATTAGAGCCTTTGTAATGTTAACCATCCCTACTGCGCTGGAATTGATTACACACATTTGGTGAAAGGCAATTTGAATGGTAAGTCACTTAGTCATCTTCTCGTTTTCACACACCATTCAGCTTCCTACTGTCCTTCCGCTCATTCTTTTCTCTTTTCTCGCAGCAGTATGCACAGCATGTCCCCACCATTGTTCAGCATAGTTTAAGATGGCATTAAGATAGAAATATTGGTGTAAACATGCATAAAAACTTCCCGGTGAAATGCCCAGGCTTCTCCAACTCACACAAAGAACAGCTTCCTAATGTCCCTGTAGAAAACAGAGAAATTAGCGGCATTTTACTGAAGAGATGAACTAATTGCTGCAAAGAGGTTAAAGCCCAGTCCTACAAGTGGCTGGGTATTCTCACTATACCCATGAAGTTCGAGGGAACGGAGCATACGCAGCAGCTGTATCTATTAAATTTGACCACTAACCCAAGGAACTCTGTTTCCTGCTATGTAGAATATTTGGGGTTGAAAATTAACCTGAAGATTAGAACTGGGCCAAAACAGAACCCAGACCTCAACTCTAAAGCTATCTCAGATTTATCTTTTTAACCATTAGATTAAATTTCCATGTATTAACATGGTGAAGTATGAACTTTACCAGGCTGTAAAATGTTTTGATTCTCTTTCTACAAAGAGCAGCATCATAGGAAATCTCAAATCTAAACAGATCTTCATCCACAATTTCAAGCTCCGTGGTTTTCTCTTTGTTTTGGGGGCTCTTACTGCTGTATAGCATAACTGTCCTCTCCTAGCAACGTTTATGTCACTCAGATACCAAACACCAGGATTGCTTGGGTTTGTTTAAAACAACGTTGGCTGAACTGCATGGCAGCACTTACACGTAGCTACCCACAGCCAAGGTTGTAACAGCTTTGAGGTCTTTTCCTGATGGCGAGCCTGTATGCTGAGAGCTGGGGAAAAATGTCTGTAGCTGACAGCACAGTCTTGATTAAAGGTATTTAGCCAGAGTCTGAAGCTGCAAAGTGGTGGTCTGGAAGCCTTCTCAACCACTCCTTAATACATGTAAGGTACGTCAGAATGGCACAATGCAGTTCCGAGGCAAGAAATGTGAGCTGCTAAAAATGACTTAAGGACCCGCAGTATTGCTACATTAGCACAGAGCTCTGCTCAGGTTTATAAAGCCCGTGATTCTTGTAGAATCGATGTTTGGCCATCTGAGCTACCTGCCCCCGTTTAAAATGCACCTGAGGAAGTGCCAGTGCAGGTACAGGAATACAAGGCGGTAGGATGCAGCCGGACAGAAGGGAAGGCAGGATGGTGGAATTATTGTCTCAGAACACCTTGGGCTAATTAACATGAAACTATGTTCTCAGGCCAGCACCTACTCCTTGGAGCTGAAGACCTCATTTACAACTGCATTGTGTGGTCCTGGTTGTCCCTTAGGTCTACGCATGCTCTCACTGCAGCCAACTGTATTGGCTTTGCATGGCAAGGTTTGGGTAGCAGGAAGACTACAGGGGTGGCTTCTGTGAGAAGCTGCTAGAAGCTTCCCCCACGTCCAATGGAGTCAATGCCAGCTGGCTCCAAGACGGACGTGCTGCTGGCCAAGGCCAAGCCCAGCAACAATGATGGTAGTGCCTCTGGGATAACATATTTAGGAAGGGAGGGAAAAAACTGCACAGCAGCAGCCAGAGAGAAGAGTGAGACTGTGTGAGAGGAAGAACTTTGCAGACACCAAGGTCAGTGAAGAAAGAGGGGCAGGAGGTGCTCCAGGTGCCAGAGCAGAGATTCCCCTGCAGCCCGTGATGAAGACCATGGTGAGGCAGGCTGGCCCCCTGCATCCCATGGAGGTCCACGGGGGAGCAGATATTCCCCTGCAGCCTGGGGAGGACCCCACACTGGAGTGGGTGGATGCCCAAAGGAGGCTGTGACCCCGTGGGAAGCCCACGCTGGAGCAGGTTTTCTTGGCAGGACTTGTGACCCTGCAAGGGACCCACCCAGGAGCAGTCTG
>NW_009260133.1:3650165-3692236 GCF_000687185.1 Egretta garzetta
CCAGCGGTGGATGAACTGACCGCACCCCCCATTCCCCGTCCCCCCTGCGCCACTCGGGGGGGGGGGGAGCTGGAGAAATCAGGAGTGAATTTGTGCCCAGGAAGAAGGGAGGGGTGGGGGGAAGGTGATTTAAAATTTGGTTTTAGTTCTCGTTATCGTATTCTGATTTAATTGGTAATAAGTCAAATTTATTTTCCCCAAGTTGAGTCTGTTCGGCCCATGACAGTAGCTGCTGAATGATCTCTCCCTGTCCTTATCCTGACCCATGAGCTTTCCATTATATTTCTCTCCCCTGTCCAGCTGAGGAGGGGAGCGATAGAGCAGTTTGGTGGGCACCTGGCATCCACCCAGGGTCAACTCACTACACCAGCGATAAAATTTCAGTTGACTTATGGCTGGGCAGTACTGTCCCAATGGCTGGGAGCAGAGGCATTATGAGAATCTCCAAAGAATCTCAGAGAAGTGGTATCTTCAGAGACTGTTTCTCTGCAGGAGCTAAAAGTGCTGAGAACTCACAGGCTGGATGTCAGAGATCTATAGAGCTAAGTTAACGGGACCCTCTGGTTTGTCTTCTACAACACAGGGGAGTTTCTCCAGTTATCCCATTTTTATTCCACATATCAAGTGGTCAACACACAAAACAAGAGGGAGAATTGTAAATAATGTACTTCCTGTGTGATGCCCAGCAAAGGCCAGGTTTTCACAGTAAGTGGGGCTCTATATTTGCTGTCTTTTACAGGCAGATTAAAACAGGTCTGAACAATCATTGTGCATCCAATGAACCTCCCTTTCAGAAATACATTCCAGCCTCGGAAAGGTTTGATACATCTGCTGTATGGCCGGGAGGGTGCACATCATAATTTCTTCCCTGCCTCTGCGTCAGGCAGTGTTCCCTGACATTCCTTCTTTCCAGTAAATAAATGCGTGCATAAATAAGACCCTAAAAATCATTTCTCTTTGATAAATATTTTAGTGAATATTCCTGCTTCCACAAGGCTCTCTTTGGTTCCCCTGAAGCCAGATCTGGCCCACATACAGTGAAAATGAGGCTGTCTGCTCAACATGCAAAACTCCTTATGTTCTAGCTAACCAGTAAGCGTCAAGTGAAAGGAAAAGGACTCTTTCTTCCTTTGTCTTCCAGCAATGTTAGCTTAGACAGCCACCAGCACATGATCATTTACATAAGGAGGGAACTGCAGAGCTGCTGCCAACTGCCCATAGTGCCTGCCAAAAACAGATGTTAGATGTTACTGTTAGAATAATGTCTTCTTCAGCTTGACATCTGAGTGCTGCAATCTTTATTTAAAAGGAAGAGGAAAAAATATGGTTGAATTAATGAAATGAAGCACACAACATATGGCCTGAAAAAATTATAATGTAAGGGAAAGTGCTAGTTGTCCAATTGCCTAAGACTGCTAAACTCAGCTGGGTAGATTTGTCACAGAGAACTGTCCTGGTCTGTCATGTAGATGGATCTGGTGACCTAATAGGTCTGTTGTATTTTTACATTTTTACTCCCATGCCTTCACATCGATTTTTAAATCGTTTCCAAAAGGCAGTGAGTAAAACTGTAAAGCACTATATTGACCAGGAAGGGGCTAAATCCAGCATTCCTTGTAACCAAAAATCTACACCTTAAGTAGAAGGCAGCCTTATCACAAAAACTGTGATTTATCCTTGGGTTTTGCTATAATTTTGCATGAATCCTGGAGGCTCTATGAAAACAGAATTGAGAGAAAGCTTTTGTATTTTTTCTGTGAGATACTTTATTCATGTATCTTACAGGAAAAGAAGGAACCTGTCTGCAAAGGTGAACAATATTATAATTTATTACTTTGTTTGCCTGCCTTCCTGTAAGCAGGGAACTAAACCTCTTGGTCTATGGAGCTGAAAAGCTGACTTACATTGCAGTCAGCCTTATATAGCCAGCCTCTATCAAGACTTATATTGATGCTGGCTCTGTAGGGTCAGTAGAATGAACCCTCGTTTTTGCATTTGTATGTTGAGGTTGAGGTTGAGCTTTCGCACGGCCTCAGCCATGCCTAACAATGGTCAGTTCACTCTTCAGCCCTTCCTTTGGCTAATAGCCACACTGTCTTTTCTTGCTAGCCAGAGGCTGTGGGGACTTAACATCCCTGAGATCTCTGTCCTTTGCCTAAATGTCGTTGGATGTGGTTAAAAAAGTAATAAGAAATACAGACAGATGTGCAGGCACACATACTGCATGATCTCACCAGCGCCGTCTCTTCAGGAGCGCTGGCTAAAATGGGTGCAGATCCCCAGCTTTCATGTGCTGTGATTTCGTTGTAGGTCCTTGTACTAAAAGCAATTTGTACCTACAAGGTGTCTGTCCCCAGATGACTGGAGGTAAGGCAGAGTATCTCTCTCTCCTGCTGCAAGAGTAGCCGATACAAACTGCCTCGCAGGGGGTGCTCCCGCCATTTTTAGGATTTCAACCTGAAGCTGCTGTGTGGAAAGAGCAGCCACCTAATTGCACGGCTGCCTGCTCTGCCGGGGTGTGCAAAGCACTGCCATCTGCTTCTGAAGATAGGTGGGAGAAGAAAGCATGTGAGTGCTTCGTGTTCTCCCTACCTTCCTTTTCTTCTCCTTGGCTGGGAAAGGAGGTTGTAAGGGTGTTCCCTGGGTATTAGACTCTGGTGGCAGGTGGGGAGGAGTTGGGGTCTGCAGCCAGGTCACGGCTGGCAGGAGGGGTTCTCCTGACACTCACCATCTCTGTGGCAAACTCCTGCAATGGGCCTTTTTAGGTGTGTTTTGTTACTTTTTATGGCTTTGGTGAATGAAGTGAGCTCAGTGAAGAGTCAGGTGTATACCAGAGCTTCCTCCAGAAAAGAGGAAGAGGGAATGGGATTGCACATTTTGGTAGCATTGCTGTATTGGGTTGGCTCAGCCATCTTGCTTAAAAACACCAACAGACTGGGCTGAGATGTTATCCCCTCAGGAGGGTTACACAGGCATTTACACGTCATGATATGGTTTCAGAACTGCAAGAATCTTGGCTTTCGGTCATTCTGATTCTTTAAGCATTTTTAATCTCTTTCCTCTTTCAAATTACAGACTTTCTCTAACCAGTTGCAAAGGGTCTGGGGGAGGATGCAATAGGGAAATGTGTGCCGATGCAGCTCGGCAACAGCACACTGATGTGGAGCTTTAGCTGGATGCAAAATACACTGTGTTCGGCAGTTAAGCCCTTTTTCTTTGCATCCTCCTATCCAAAGAAGTATTTACATGAAATGTCAGTCACCCTGTGGAATTATATGAGAATTAATTATCTGTGGAGAATGATTTGGCCCTATTAATTATGGGTCTCACATAAGAAAAAGAATAGGCCTAATGTGTCATATGATTTTTTTTTAGCCAGTGAACTAGGAACCCATCGGCATCAAATATCAATAATGGTTTTGTTGAATACAGATTGATGACCTCTGACAAAAATTATAGGAGAAACTTGTATCATTTTGTCTTATTATAGCTTACTAAGACCTTAGTCAAGATCGGGGTCTTATTTTCTTAGGCTGTCATGCAAGGGGTTAAAGCTGATATTTATCAGATTATTGTCTGCAACCAGTCATGAATGAATAAGGCTTTAATGTATGTAGAGTCAGAAATAACTGATGTTAAAATACAATCGCAAATCAAATACAGTATTTCATGGAGACAGTTAAAACATTATGCCTAATTAAGTCTTCATTTAAACATGTGTGTAATTTTGTTGTTCAAATTTATGTACAGCCTTGTAGACCGTTCCCTGCAGTGAATTATGGTGCCTGTTTGTATCTTGCCGTTTGGTAAAGGAAATCTGGAATTTTATGTTTTGCAGATATAGTCAGTTATAAACAAAGTCCTAAGAAGTTTTCTGGGTTATTCAAAAGCTGCATATTTCACTGAGAAAAATGGTGTATTTATCATACTGTACTTCTAAAATATGCTCTAAGTATTTTCTTGTCCCTGTGCTTTCTCTCTCTCTCCTCACATTGTTCAGCACCTTTTCTGAATGGCTGCAAAGCACAGTACTGGCAGGCACATTTGCTGGAATAGGATCCTTTCTAGGGGAAATAGCTGCTTGGCTGCAGGGGAAAGTCATACTTAAATACCAACAAAATAGAGATCATCACCACATTTATGAATTTCTGACTGTGACATAAATATATGTATAAGATGAAATGGCAACCTGATTTTTTTTTTCTTTTGTGGGTAAAGTCAGTCCTGGATGTTAAAGTAGAAATTGAAAGAAGGTTTGGATTTTTTTTTTTCCTTTTGCAAATTATGAGTTACGTCTAGCTGTTACCTTTCTGTGTTGCCAAAAGTGTTTTAGGAGGTTGGTTGAAGCAAACCTGAAGACACCTCATGGTATCGAGCTGTTATAGAATTGCATGTGTGCTGAATGCCCAATGTAAGAACATCACATCAACAATAGAGGTGATCCGCCCGCAGCAGGACCGTTTGAGATAAGGGATGATCTAGCAACAGGATAAGCTGGTCTGTAGCTCCTCTTTGGAAAAAAAAAAAAAAGCAGTATGCATACACGCTACCTAGTCCAGTATATGTATTCTGCTGTCTTGCCTGCATTAGGATCTTAGTGTTTGTTGTGCTACTGAGTCTAAAAACCATCTATGTCAGGCTGAGGAGAGATGATGTGAAGAAATCTCACAGGCGGTGCCCTAAGTTTCACAGGAATTCTGCAGAAGGGGAGTGAAAACCACAGATTCAGTAGGACAAATCCATCCTGAAATGTTTTTTCTGAATTAATATACTACTGCAGAATGATTTTCTTGGGGATAAAATCAGTGCAGGCTTAATTTTTGTTCAGATATTTTACTGGTACAATGACACACCTACTGCTGCTTGAAACAGTAAACCTGTGACAGAATTTGCTTTTGGGAAACAGCGCTATGGTACGAGCACTTAACATTGTAGAGCAGATGATTCTCACTTTTCGGGCAATGATGTTGGACTGTAGGTCAAGGAAACACATTGGCACGTTCATCCTTCACCCAGTTGCTTTGAGGGTGGACATTTAAAATCGAAAATAAATGGCACGAGAAGCAAAGAGGGAACTTCCTGCAACCAGGACTTTGTTTTATACTTTAGAAAAATCATTTCACCTACTAGCTTGGCTGGCAAGGTTAAGAACTGCCAAATCACAAGGCACTTGCTCAGAAATAGAAGAGAGAGAAAATTCTAAAGGAAACTCACATGATACAAATAATACTTCTTTAATATCAATTTCATAGCAGTCTATTCAGAGAGCATTTAATGGGAAATGTAGCAAGGGATACCCATAAAGACACTTAACTGAATAAAAGCTCCTTCTTTGTTCTGTGTATTTTTCTTAAAACTATGTCTGTTGCATTTAGTGTCATCTCCACAGCCCAAGCTTTGCAGGTTTTTTGAAATGTCTATGGAAAGGGTGAATTGAAAATATAAGTTTTCACATGTTTTCAAGACACAAGCCATTTCTGCATGCAGATTGGGTTCATTCATGACCATTTATTCAGATGCAGATACATCTACACAGAAGTGCAAAACCACAAACAGGGAAAAAAACCCCAACAAACAGGAAAATTATAAACAGGAAGAGCCTTTGGGAGTTTTCACTGCATGTCTTTTCCACAGCTTCACTGGAAATTAGTGGCCCCTGCTCTGTGGATACTTCCTTGGCCACCACAGATCTAGCATCAGGCTTTGGTAGGATCTGGGCTGCAGAACTGGAACTGATTAAGGAGAAGAGAGCAAGTTAAAAAAAGAAATAGAATAAATACATACAGCCACTATTCACACCTGGACTGTAGGTCTTTTTGCTTTGCTCATACAAGAAAAAGAAGACAAGTATAAACATTTATTCATTAATGGCAAATCACTGCCTCTGTTTCCAAAGGTAACCAAGAGCCTTACCCCCATGGGCACAGAAGGACAGAAGGTCAGCTCCACCATACACATCTCCCTGTTCATCCCTTTAGAAAGCCTTTTGTGGATGGGCTGTGTACGTAAACAGCGCTAGAAATCCTGCTGTAATCCATGAACTCATTTCCCAAATATGCATAATAAACCATATTAATTTGCCATACCTTCCCCATCAATAAATTTCCTTCTTCCAAGGGATGGGCCATCCATCCACTGCAGTACAAAATGTCTTCTGAACAGTATTTTCAGTCTTCTGAAAGAAATGGGGAGGCTACAAACAAGTGCATAAATACAGAGCCTTTGCATCTATTGCCTCCTTCCACAAGGGTGTCTGTGTAGGGAGGCTAGAAACAAGTACAGACATACAGAGCCTTCCCAGAGATTTCCTCCTTTCATGTGTGTGGCAGGGTATCTACACTCAAACCTTCTTCCCAGAGCAGGATTGGGTAGAGTTTTTAATTATAGTGAGGACTGTGTGAAAGAGCAACACTACATAGTAATTATGATAATTGTTTATCCGCATGCTGTATTGATGGAGAAGTATATAATGGAAATAATTTTTAGTTCCACAGAGAAAAAAAGTAAGGCATTAGCTCAATTCTAGCAAAAATGTTATTACCTATTCAGCTCATAGTGATTTGATACCTATATGCGATCATCACATGCCAAGGAGTTAGATACATAGTCCTGGATGCTTTTCACAGTTTTTCCTTTAATCTTTCCTGACAGCTTCCCAGAGAAATAATGAATAAAGAAAATTAGATTTATTAATAAATTCATAAAATGGGGAAGATGTCTCTCAATGAAAAAATTATCCACTTCTAATAAGCACTAGCATTTTTATTTCTTTCACTTAAGTTTCAGTTTCACACTACTATGGTAATGGAAATTTAACTTCAAATACTAGAATGATTAACAATAAGGTATAAAAGACAATGAAGACAGAAGGCAGGCCCTCACCTTCATAAACTTCTATAGTTCAGAGGCTAACGATGACATTTTATTCCCAAGAATCTGACTCAGGGTAAAGAGCAAAAGGATGTAAGGCAGGAGAAGGAAGCTAAAAAAAGGAAGGCATGTACTGGTACCCTAGACACAGTCAGTACAAGGGGATGTTCATTTCTCCCTTTAATTTTTCCTGGAAAGGAAAGGTGTCTTCCTTCCCTCTCCCTTCCTTCTTCTTCCAGAGACAGTCTTATGACTTGTTGGCACTTCCTAAAGGCGCAAAATGCCCTTGATCCTGGTAAACTCAGCAATAAATGAAGGTGTCTGGATCCTGAGAAGAGGTGACTTGAATTTGTATGTTCAGTTCCACCTGCAGGGCCCAGAGGAATTGCACATGGCTGTAAGATCACACACTGCATGCATTCGCACTAGGGTGATGTTGATATTTACAGAAGCATTGAAGTTTGCAGCTGTCTGTCCTTTCATAGATAATCGATAAATCATACGTCAGCTCTGGTGATTGTGCATGTCAAGTAACAAGTCATCAACATCTAAGCTATTAAAGATGGTGCACTATTTTTGTGTTGGTTTAAGAGCTGTAAATCTCTTCTCACTGAAAGAAGACAACAGTGGGGGGGGAAAAAAAGCAACTCCATATACAAACCATCACTTGCTGCCATTTCTGGCTCTGGTCAGGAAATGCAGAAATGTTTATGAATAAGGAGAGAGCCCTCCCCAGTAAAAAAAAAATTAAATCTGCATGATCTCTAAACTGCCCTACTTGTCACCAGCTGACAGATCTGAAAAATGAAAACCACTTTTGACATTTACTGATCTTAGTCTACCAGATGGTGTATGGCACTTCCAGACCAATGTGATGGGGAAGATAGGAACTGATGGAAAGCAAAGCAGATCATAACTGTAAGCATCCTCTTTTGTAATTCTGACCATTTGCCACTTCATAAATTAATCAATCTGATTTCCAATGTATAGTTATAATTCTACTGAAAATCAGACTAGGGCAAACGGATCCTGCTCTGCATCCCCGATGAAAATAAAGATTACAGAAAATAAACTGAATTCTGTGAGACTCTGGCATCAGCTCTTTACCTCTGCTGACTCCCTTCTGACACAAAGGTATTTATGGTCTAAATTAGTGTTAATGTTTTGCAGGGCTTAATTCGTATTACTGAGTGGCTTTGCGATAAACAGCTAAAAGTGCAAAACATTACAATTCTATTTCCCAGACTATAATTTTCTGCAGCAATAGAAATGCATTAGTGCTGGCTTTGACTTCTCTTCTGCTAAGTAAGGGCATGTTTTAATGCGTTTCTGAATCTACTGCACCTCATTCTTCTGGGGTGGTTCATTGACTTATTTCCAACTAATAAAACAGGAGCAAATGATGATCTGAAATCTAGAATTGTACATAACATCTAGGAGCTTCCCTCAAGATGGCACTACTGAACTGCTTCACATACCGCTGAACCCTTATGTAATCTTGTTTATACAGCATCAGGGTCACTTTAAAGCTAAGATCACACGATGCTAATTTGGCCAATGATTTTCATTTTCGTTTTGGCAAAATGCCTTCTTTATGTCTACACACAGATATTTAAATGCAATATTTTAGTGCAGGCTCTGCCAATAGTCTTGTAGTCAGGGAACACTTGTTAAAAAATAGCTAGGATTATACTTTTCGATCTGCCTTGGAAACCACGAAGCCCTCTGAAATCTGCTACGCAGATTTGTGTACATCAGATTTACAAGCCTCTTTTCATGTTGACTGAGACTCTGGATCTTTGCCCTAACATGTGAATTGAAAAGGATGATACAAAGTAAGGGGGGGAATGGGAAGAATTAATTTTTTTGGTACCTGACTAGAGATAGTGCCCACACACAGCTATCTATCTCCACTCTTAAGCAAGAAAATTCTTGCCTTTCCACCATCCTACTAGAGCCTCCTGAAACACTGTGCAGAAATCCAAGGTCATACAGTATCTAGAGGTGAAAGGTCTGGAGCGATGTCATTACTTCTTCTCTCATCCCAAACTTTGCCAGAAATACAGCCTAAACTTCCCAGATGCTGTCCTGACCTTTGCGCGCACGCAGAGTCTTCCAGACTGGGAGCTTCGTTACAAAGAAAATCTGGACTATGATCAGTAGAGGCAATCCTTAGAAAAGAAATGCTTTTTTTCATCTTTTCTTTTCTGACTTTCCACAGTTGTTCTCAAAACCCCTCTCTCTCAGAGGGCTGCTCTCCTGAATAATGTTGTAATGAAATATTTATCTGTAGTGATTTCTACACAGTTTGGGATAAGACATCGAGGAAAACCTTGCTGATCTGTATCGATGAATTGTAGGAAGAAACTGAGATATCATTTGCATTAGCAATCCCCTTATAGACCACTGGAAAGGATCTGGTTATACTTCATTCAAGTGTTGTAGGGTGTTAAATGAAATTATCTTTATTGCAGGACTAAAGAACCTTGCTATGCTATGCTAAAACTATGCTATGCCTTGAGTAACTGATTCACCATAGCAAAACCTCATCTGTGTACCTGTGAATAATGTGAAATGACCTGAACAACACAGAACTAGGAAAAAGTTTTTACACTGTGAAAGATGGGTATCATCATAAGCACAGGCTCTGTTTAAAATATGTAACGTTTTGTAACTTTTAAGTGTCTCCTCCATGTTTTAAAGGTAGTTGAAATCGTAGGTTTTTACTCTTAAGAAAGCTTATGAGTATTTTTTTTTTTTGAAGCTGTAGCAATCTGCAAGAAATTTATAGACTTGTGTGGGACCTCCCTGTTATGTGGCACTGACACAGCTCAGTCTACGCTTAGCACAAAATTTGTTCCATCCATCTGAGGCCCTGTGAGATCAAAAGCTGGTCTGCTTTTTTCTTGCAACTCTGTCAGTTGGTTTGATAAGGTACATCACCTCTCCCTCAGAAATGTTGCCTTCCCACAGCTGCAATTACAGAGATCTCAAATTACTATGAAAGGAGCTTCACAACTGTATGTGGTGTTGCAACAAGAGACGGCCAAAACTGTTCACTGCAGGTGAACAGGGTCCAATTTTGCCTAGCATACCCTGAGATGAAATGGCTGACTTAAATAAGGGGTCCTTAGACAACCCTGGATAGATTTGCAAATGGTGTCATGCTGAAAAACAATAATTTAGTGTGAGGTCTGACAGAACAGATAAAGGAGGTAATATGAATACGGCATGTGGGACCTGTGCCTTGAGCAATGATACCTGACGGAATCCATGGCAAGGGACTGCTACCCAGGACGCTGGTGGGTTAAGTGCTGTACTCCCTGACAATTACTGATTATTACTTCAAAACCCCAAATTAATATTGTGGTTTTCTCTCTCCATGTAATAAAAAGTTATATTTTCAGAATCCGATCAAGTATTTGAGAACAAGTGGGTATTATCCATTGTATGTTCAGAAGCCAGCTTGATTGGTACATCTAACCACCTTTTGGAAGATGGGGGCAGAAGTGTATATGGAGCTGCGTTTGCTTTATAACAAAAGCCCAGACTCCAATCACAATGTTAAAAGTACACACTGTAATTCCTGGGGTTTTTTCAGTGAAGGAAGCTACCTGAAGAAATCCTTTTGTCTTCTTCCTTTTGTGGAAAAGTTCAGTATTTCTGAGCAATAGTGGTAAGAAACACTATGATTAAAAGGTCTAGCTGAAGTCAATAAAAGCTTGCAGTTTATTCAACAGCACCAGCGGTTCACTCCTGAACTCTTGGAAGCTGCTGTCATGACAAAACCAAAGCAAAGTAAAATCATGGAGTCTTGCTACTTGCTGAATGCAATGAGCAGGTTTAGGCTTAAAATAAACAGTACCCTGTTGTTTGCTGGGCCTTGATCCCAAAAGCACATATGCACGTCCTGCACTTCACAACCATGGACCTGCTGACTGATTTATGTAAAACAACTTTGTGGAAATGTTTTCAGAATTAAGACCCTACATCTACTATGGATGACTTGAGGACCTCCCTTGCTGATTAGCTGGTCCATGGTGTAGAGTGGTAGAATCTGTCCCATTATTATTGACTGCTTACGTTATTGGTGTGCTCACAATGTCCTAAATGCTGGTCTGAGAAGGTACAGCCCCTCCTATAAAGTGTCATGGTCTGAAAACATATGAAACAAGGGATGAAGAGTAAGGGAGGAAGGCAGATGAAACATGAAAATAAAGCTAGACACGCTTCCAGTCTTCCAATACCTGCTGTTCCTTTTGCTCTGGCAACCTAGGGAAACTATTGCAGAACATTTCTGACTGTATGAACAAATAACAGTTTCAATGTGTGCAAGAAGAGATGTAGAACCTCAGCAAAAAAAATTATTTTCTGAAGTCATCGTTACTATCTTAGAAAGAATAACAAAATTTTCACTCCCACTGACGTATACCTATTATGTTTCTCTCACATTTTTCAGGTTTTTTACCCTTCTTCTTCCCACTCCTTAGACGTCATTGCATGTCTATGATTTGGTAGCTTACTCAATGGTTCCTCTACTATCCATGCATTTGGTGCATATTATCTAAAATTGTTCCCAGATTTAAGGACAACAATACATAGAAAAGCAGAGAAAAAAATAAAGTCCAAGTAAATCTTTGCATCTCAGCCAACTCAGCCTCTAAAAATGACCCCTCTTAATATACTGAACAGTTCCTTTTGCTTAGAATATAATAGACGCCAGTGAAAAGTGCAAGAAAGTGAACTCTAATTGCTAAATCTGTCATATCCATGCATGTATTGAATGCCTCTAATTTCATACTCTGCGGCAGTGCAACATGAAGCAACATAGTAGGAATTTCCGGTGAATGAATGGATTCACAAGAATGGATGTGGGCAACTAATAGATGTATGATATGTCAGTTTGGTTCTGATGAGAAAGCAATATTCACATGTCCAAGCAGAAGTGAGAAAAGGAGCCGACGGAAGGAAAGCTAGGCTTTCACAGAGAAGCAGCTACACTGCTAGATGGAATCTAATCAATGCAAGTCTGCTTACAGGAAGGTTGGCATCAAAACACAACAGCTGAAGTGCAGCAGATGGCTAGATCTGAAGGAGATGTAAACAGAGGCTGAATAACTAAGCATTGCATTCTGCAGATGTCAAAGTTTCCAGGCTGTAAAAAGTTTGGTGTAAGGGCTCTCCTGAAAGCTCTTTTTCTTTTTGGCTACCTAAGCCCCGAACTCTACCCACACTCTCTCCATGTGATATCTTAAAGGCATCTGAATTGTCTGGTTTCCCAGCATGTGGTTGATGAGGAGTTGTCCCCAAAAGGCTATAAACTACAGAGGATTATCCTTTCCATGCTTCTTGTACATGGATCCTGCCAGTACTGGGTGCTCTAGGGGTTTCATTCTCAGTAGCAAGGATATATTGTAAAGGTGAGGAGAACACTGACATTGATATGGTTAAAGGATATAGAAGCACAAGGGTGGACTGGTTAACTCCAATTTCCTGCAGACTGAGGAAGCAACTGAAGTCTCTTAATACCCTTCTCCTTTCTTGCACATTCCCAGCTTGTTTGTAAGGCCTGTGTATGAGGAAGGAGGTCTATAGCTAGAGAATGGCAGAAAACCAGAAAGCAAGGCTGTGTGCAGGAGTCAATTGTCCACGAGGCAAATAGATTTCTGTGTAGTCCTCCAAAGAAATAAATAGACTTGAAAGCTGTATGAGTCAACCCTGATCTGTTCCATGCATTTCCTGCTGCCTACTTCTTTTGTCATCTTTTCCCACTTGTGACTTGCACTTCTTTTCATATCACACCTCTACTTAAAACAGGCCACTGCTTTTCAGATTACAAGCACCATTCATCTCTTTCAATCTTCCCTCAAAACACTCTACCATTGAAAAGAAAAATTGTGAGATCTCTTCACCAACAATAACTGTCCTGTGCATCACATTCTGCAAACGAGATAGTGAGCTGTTCATTCTCAATGTGCTCTGGAAAGGGTATGTGCATACTTGATGCTGTATACACAGCAATATCTTCCAAAGTCAGGTAATTCAAACTGTTAGGGCAGATGTTTTGACTAGTCTTGAAGGAAAGGACAGCAAATGGCAGTGCAGAGGGGAATAATAGCTCAAATGCTGAGCCGCTACCTGAAAACTGATACTAAGAAAGATCTGTAGGGAGACCGTCGCTTCCCAGTTTATGAGTAGTGAAGAATTAAGTTCAATAGAAAAAATACTGTGAGGAAAATGAACTCAAATTTAAAAGATTATTTTTAGTCCCTTGCTCTTATCTTTAGTTAATTGTGATTGTTCTTGATGGGTAGGTAAAGGATTTTTTGCCTCATTTCTCTCTCGCTTTGCAGGAATTCCAAATTTATGCCCTCTTAACTTTGGCCTGCTGTCAGCAATGCAGCTTAATTAGCCTAATACGCCTGTCTCCAACCATCAGCAACACCATGCTATGCCTTCTACTGTTGACTTTGTGAAAGGTCACCAAACAACACCCTACAGTTGTCTCTCATCTGGAACAAGGATTTTTAGGCTGTCCTTTGGACTCCTTCATCCCTCTCCATGGCATAAAGATGAAGTGTGTTGAAGTTATGATTGGATGGCTCCTGAAACTGACTGAATAAAAGATATTTTAATAGTGACTTCAGCTGGTATAGATGTTCTCAGACCGTGCCACAAGGATATTTATGGTACCAAAAGAGATAGGCTTTACTGAAAGGACAAAAAATGACCATGCTTCAGCAGTGTGTTCAGCTTGCAGTATTAATTAGAGTGATTTGTTTTGCTTTGGCAATAAAGCTTTAGGTAATCAAACTCAATCTGAGACAGAATGTCATGGTAGTAAGTAACCAAGAATGACATTCACCAGCTTGATGACTTTGCTGGTGAAATTACTATTAAAGCTGACAATTCAGCTCTGGCATGTGGAAAACAGTGTGGTGTTAGTCCAGGCCACAGACCACGTGGGGAAATGAAAGTCTACATCCCTGAAAGTCTAATTGTATAGTCTATGCATCAACTGTGGGTTCACATCAGCTATGGTTTTACATTCAGATCCACATGTAAACACTGCCAATCATAAAGGTCTTTCTTCCAGCCATCTAAGTATTTTTAAATGCTAAAGGTGATCAGAAGTAAAATTTGGATCCAAACTGAAATTAAAACTTTTCACTAAAACTCATGTATTCAAAACCACAGAATCACAGAATCACAGAATGGCAAGGGTTGGAAGGGACCTTGGGAGATCATCTAGTCCAAGTTCACCTTTGTCTCTAGCTAAATACTTTGCCTTCTCTTCATGAAAGGAGGAAGATTAATGAATTATGCAATTAAAGAATTAAAACAGAGTGAAACAGAAAAAGCCAATGACTGTGACTGTCTTTGAAGCTCTAGCTGCTTTCAGGCAACATGCTTGAAGCCTCTGGTCACTGACAAACCCGGCACTTTATCCTCTCACCTCTCTTGCCCCAAACATACCACGTCACTGAGGCATTCTCACGACCCAGAAAGCCCAGGCGCTAGACTGATGGACATCAGCAGATTTGAGAGATCAGTTTCTCGGACATCTCTGGGCCTAGTTTTGGCCGTTTGTACTCACTGACTCCTTGCTTCTCCAGCTACAGCTTCCACAGCACGCCTTTCATTGCAAGCTTTCTGCGGTTTCTGGCCATGAATGAACGCTTCAGCCTTTTGGTACAAATTCAGTCTTTCTCAACTCCAGGGCACTTGCTTGGAAGTGCTGCCCTATGGGGTGCTGCACGCTCTCGGCTGAGGCCTGGCGCAGGAGAGATTCTGCGCGTGAACCCTGCCAACATGAACTCTGGTTTTGCAGGAGTTTGCCCTTGTAGACATGGTCCAAAATTCCCCCTTCCTTCTGCTGCTATGGGGTGAGTTCAGCACCAGCTGATTGCTAAGCTTTTCCTTAGGGAGGGTGGTATTTCAGACAGTGCTTCCTATAGATATATATTTATGTACATATAGATATATATTTATGCACATATAGATATATATATTTATGCACATACACATCTGTATGTATATGTATAAATATATCTTACAGCTTGTTCAGATTCTTTTGGGGTAAATGCTGCTAACATACTGTTTTCTAAGCTTCAAGTGTGGCTATTTGCCATATGCAAGGAAAATGTTATGACTTTGTTTAATAAAACAAGGAAGAATTTCCAAGCTGGTCCAAAAAACTCTAGGATCTGACCCTGGCCAATATCAGATGCTTCAGAGAAAAATGTAAGGGATGCTACAGTATGTATTTCTGGAATAAACTCGTTAATTATTCAGAATAAATCAAACGTAGCTGCCACAGTTAGTGAGTGAATATTAACCATGCATTGTAGGAACACAAAACATGAGTGGAGTCAGCTGTTGCCACCTTGAGTGATGTATGGAGTCTGAGGAGGTCAACACAGTCTTCAGCTCATTCCAAACTTTCTGCTTCTGCTTCTCACACAGGTGTATCTTTTGCCTCCCTGCGGCAGGAGCGGCTGTGCATCCCTGTCACTAATTAAACTGTAGGGTTGTTTGTTTCTGCGTGGTCATGGTATAGCTTGCTGTTTACAACTGAAGCGTTCATATATATTCTCATAAATCTTGTTCTGCTGGTTGCTTACCCAGTTCTGCTCTGTGGTGTTTCTCAAACACGCCAGTTATAGCCTGTTATGGCTTAACCCCAGTTGGCAACCAAGCCCCCACACAGCTGCTTGCTCACCCTCTCCCCCTGCCGCCAGTGGGATGAGGGAGAGAATTGGAAGGGCAAAAGTAAGAAAACTCAGAAAACAGTTTAATGATGGAAATAAAATAAAATAAAATAAAATAAAATAAAATAAAGTAAAATAATAAAAAATGTAGTGTAGTATAGTATAGTATAATTAATATAATATAATACAATAAAAAGGAAAACAACAAAAAGAGAGAGAAACAAAACCCAGAAAAAACAAGTGATGCAACCACTCACCACCTGCTGACTGATGCCCAGCCTGTCCCTGAGCAGCAATTGCTGCCCCCACAGCCATCTCCCCCCCATTTTCTACACGGAGCATGACATTATATGGTCTGGAATGGCCCTTTGGCCAGTTGGGGTCAGCTGTCCTGGCTGTGCCCCCTCCCAGCTTCTTGTGCACCTGGCAGAGCATGGGAAGCTGCAAAGTCCTTGACCAGTGCAAGGCCTGCTTAGCAACAACTAAAACATCAGTGAGTTATCATCAACTTTATTCTCGTACTAAATCCAAAACACAGCACTATGCCAGCTATTAGGAGGAAAAGTAACTCTATCCCAGCCAAAAGTAGGACATCATAGCCTTTGCTTTCAGTTTCTGAAACTCCACAGCAGGGAAGTTTCTCTACACTGACACCCAGATGCCAATATGTACAGTGTGTAATAAACAACAAAACATCCATGAGCTTATCCTCTGTTGGACAGCATTGTTTTAATATCCCTTAAAGAAAAAGTGATGGTACGAGGCTTAGCTCAGGAAATGGGGTTTCCTTCCCAGAGGCTCAGAAATGCCCTGGAGTCTTTTCTCCAGTGGTTCTTGTGAGTCTGTGGGACTTTCTGTGAGCTTACAGTTCCACAGCAGAGAGTGGGTCGTGCCAACCATGCTTCAGTCTCTGACTGCTCGTCAGACGTGTGACCGGCCCTAACTGCCACCCAAAACTGAATCAGCATGTACCTGCCAGGGATCCACTCATAATGGCTAACTTGCTTGATTTTACACTGCCCGCAGTTATAGTTCATCATAACATAACCATACCCATCACTTAGTCAGAAAGGCAGCTCAAAGACGAAGTGTGGTGTCAGTCAAAGGGGGTGGCGAGGCATGATTGCAAACCTGCTTCACTGGACTCTTCCCCCTTCTCACACCTTCCACACCTTCAGGGAGGGAAGCATAGAATAGAGTAGAATAGAATAGAATAGAATAGAATGGAATAGAACAGAATAGAATAAAATAGAGTAGGTTGGAAAAGGCCTTTAAGATCATCAAGTCCAACCGTTAACCTAACCCTGCCATCCCACCACTAAACTATGTCCCTAAGCACCTCGTCTACCCGTCTTTTAAATACCACCAGGGATGGGGACTCCACCACTTCCCTGGGCAGCCTGTTCCAATGCTTGACAACCCCTTCCATGAAGAAATTTTTCCTAATGTCCAACCTAAACCTCCCCTGGCACAACTTGAGGCTGTTTCCTCTTGTCCTATCACCCGTTACTTGGGAGAAGAGACCGAGATAACCCAGATGGGTCCCTTTGATTTCCCTTAGGTCTGAAGTCACTCTCCCAGTGACTATCTCCAGGCACATGCCCTGAAGAGACAACGCTGTCGGCAGACATTGTGGTTTGGGTTATACAATTCTGAGTTGCACAGTTTTCGCCCTGTGTGCTTCTCCCAGGGGCTGCCACAGGAGAAAACAAACCAGCTGCTCTGCACTTTGCTCCTGCACCTGGGCACTCAGGCATCTGGCACTGCTGAACGCACACCATGCTAGGAAAGCACCTCTCAGCTATTTAGAATTAATATTTTTGAATGAGTAACAATGAATAGTAACTTATTTTTACTGAAGAAATAAAAAAAGCCAAATTAAAAGCGTGTGTCTGATTTAAAGAACAAAACCCCACAAAACCTGAAAAGCATCTTTGTGAGGTCTATTTAAATGTTTGGAGGCAATTCTGAGGCAAGTGTCTAAATTTAGTCAAGTGATTCAAGAGTTACATTAGCCTACATGATACCAGCACTAACTTGTCTGGCAGACAGCCAGAGCTGCAGGGCCAGGTTGTGAACTGCTAGAAGGAAGACTTACTTGACTTAAGGAAAGCAATGCCGCTTGCTTTTATTCTTTTACATGTATATTACGTGGCTAAAATATGTGGAGAAAGAAGGTAACAAATAACTAGCACCAAATGCTGTTAATGTCTCCCTCACTGACCTCCAAGGGTTTTAAGTGCTCTGCATGGGTTTAGTTGCGAACTTCATGTAAGGCAAGTAGGATGCTTGTGCAAATAAGTACTTTGTAGCACAGCAAAATTAGAAGACTTGCCCAGTATTTCTGAATAAGTGAATGTATGTTCCTTGAAACAGTGGAAGGGTATTCCAAGAACTTAAGTTTTTTAGAAATTAAGGCAAGATCTCCCTAGAAAGAATTAGCACAGCTGAAACTTCCTATGTGATAATGCATTTATGCCTTCCTTCTGACCTATTCGTCCTCCTTATAAGTTAGTATCTTGCGTGGAATTGTGGCCTGCCAAAACAGCTCTTTCCAATCAACAGAACTCTCCTGAAATTTGCAAGGCTTTTTGAAATCTTCCTCCCTTCATCTCAACTGTAATCAGATTTTTCAGCCTTTCTGAGACACTGGAAGTCTCAGCACAACTGTTAGGTCTAGTCCTGAATCAACAAATGCTTTCCAAAAGCAGGCAGAAAAGATTTTCCTTATCACAACCCTAGTCTTTCTGGTGACAGACATCAGGAAGATCAGTGCTGTGAAATGGCTGCAGAAAGTCCTTCTTCTGGTATTTCTCTAAAGGTGAGAGTGGTGCTGGGGGGACCGGGACATGCGGCAGAGCCATCTCCCAGGCTCTGGAGCAACTCCAGCGCAGAGCGGGCTTCGTGGCAGCCCGCTGTGCCCACTGCTACACCAGCCCAGTTATCTGCGAGACAAGCCATTAGCATTTCTAATTCCAGGACATTTTATCCAGACCCTAGGTACCTTACCCTATTACGTTATTAATTTCTGTCCCAGCTTTGGACACTTTCACATACCGGAGACTATGCTGTTTTGTAATTGCTTTATTAAAAGTGCAGATGAAAATCAGTTAGAGCTGCACTACTGGCAGCAAATGAATTCCACTTAGAAGCTATTACAGTTACCAACCCCAAATTATCCTCATCCCAGCTGGAGTGGTGCCTCAGTCAGCAATTCACCTTTTAAAGTGTTCTTTGTGTGAATAAGTCAGAGAAAAAAGAACCTAATTGGCCTTTGTTGTAATTTTTATTGGTGCATTCCCGGTGGATCTTTTTTCTTAACATTACAACGGCGTAACTCAGAAGCTCTGTGTAAATCAAAGTAACCACTTGGATTAACATCGCTGCCATGGAAAATGGAGATAAACCCTCAGGGTAGAGATTCAGCCCTTGGCTCATGCAGAATCTGATGCAAAGACTGAGGAAAGATGGTGTCTGTCCTAAATTTTTGACAGGTTTTCAACTAGGACTAGGGCAGCCGTGTCCGCATCTCTGATGTGGGATTCTGGATGCCTTGGTCCAGAAGAGCACAGGTGAGTGCTGTGAGATGCCCCAAGCACGTGAACAGCAGTCCCGAAACACCTCATACTCCTCACTCTGCCGGGCTGTTTTCCCCTTTGCTCCAGGGCTACCTGTTCTTGCTGTTTTTCACGCACAGGTGTGTTACCCAGAGGCTGCACAAGCCCTGCTCTGGGTTGATCATGAAGACTCTGTGTATAGGGAAGGCCATTGGGGTCTGAGGACGCTAAGAAATGCTGGCCTGAGCCACCAGCAGCACAGAAGGCAGCTCCATTCCTCCCTCTTCTGCATGGGTACGGTGAGGCAGAGGTCTCGGTTCCCTATGGTGCTCGCTGGTGCTAGCTGCAGAATGTGTGGAGGTGCTTAAATTTCCAGTGAGTGCTCAGGCTACTCAGCACTTTAGGAACTTTTAGAAACTTGAAGGTTCAGTCACTAATATGGGACTTCCAGGTGCTGCTCTTTTTTTTTGCTTGCAGAGGTGAGAATAATTTAAATGGCAAGAAATGCAAAAGGGAGGAGGTTGAGATTCGGGGACACCTTATATCACAGCCTGCTGGAAGCCATGCTCTACCAACATTGGGCTGAAAGGCTGCAGAGGTGCTTGGAGCTTGCAGGGTCTGTGTCATGCTGAGCTAGGGAAGAGGTACAGGAAACACCACATCACCCTTTTTATTACTTGCATGACTTCAGTGGCAAAACATCTCATTCACAGAATAGCTGTAGAAGGAGCGAAAAGGGGGCCAAAAGGCTTAGTAGCTTGCATTTAACTGAGCGACCAACTAATAAGTTTCCTTTCTTTGGAAGGAACCGTGTATTCCTGGCAAGTCTCCCCACAGTCGGGGCAAAGCAGACCATCGGTAGCTCTGCTCTGCGCAGCAGCGGTAGGAGAGGGGCTTGCAATATGGAAGTGCATCTGTCTGAGCTGTCCAAGAAAAATCACCCTTCAGGGAGATTTTAGCATATGAGACTGAACAAATGTAGTCAGAGTTTGGGAGCAGATTTTAATTCCCCTGGAATGTGGTCATTTCAATATCATTTTATTCCTTTGTTAAATGTCTTATGTTCTGTTCAGTCGTTCCTTGTGGTTTTCAGTTTAGATCAGCTCTTACAATGAGGTTATTCTCAAAATGATGGCATTATGTGACGCATGGCTACTAATTTCCATATCTAATTATTCAGTTTGCAACTAAATAAATGGGCTTTCTTTTTGCATAATCTTATCATATAAATTTAACAATAATCAGCATTTGTGGCCTGTCTGACCTTTGGAGCCCTTTGAGCTACAACAGTTAAGATATACCAACTTCTGGCACGCCAGAGTGCCATGTAGCTAACATCTAATTTATCTGCTTTTGACTCCTCAGCCCAGCCATGTGTTTACAGTTTTGAGAGAAGACACTCTTTGGAACAATCTCAGAGTCATCCTTGTAACATCCTAGCAACCCATTTCAACCACTCCACCACTGTACTCCTATGTTTTCTTGTTATCACTTAGCTTAACGTGGCATTTTAAAACCGTAGTTTGCTTATATACCAATACATTTTTGTGAAATAGTATTTAGCAAAATGCCAAAGCCACATGGTTGGCAAGAACCTGAAACTGAGATGCTTATTTAAGTACTTAGCTTCAGGTATTGGCATTTGTCTTAATATACAAAGCTTTTGATGTCCTGACAGCAATTCTTCTCTCCATATAAGGAATCCAAAGAGCAGAGAGAGCAGCCCTGACCTTACTCTTATTAAAGCCCTGTTTTAAAGGTATTACCTGTATTTTTCTGTCACCTGTGATAGGATTGCATGTTACCCTGCCTAAATATTGATATTAGGAGGAGAAAACAGGAGACGCTGGGTACTTTCAGCTCCTTCTCATCCTTTCACCTATCCCAAAACTACTTTGACTTGGCAAAGGAGTGGATGTCTGTCTTCTGTAGCACTTCTGAAAGGCTGCTTTACTCCAAGCTGCAGAATAACAGGTCAGGTAGTCAATGTAAGGAGGTTTTGCACTGCAGAGAGTAAGTTGCAAGCATTGGAACTCCTCCCTTTATGCAAAGATGGGCAGGAACCAAAATCATAAGAGCAACATGGTTTCACCCCAATTTCATTAGCATCTACCTCTTCTGGCTCCACAAGATTCCATTCTCCTGAATTGTGCTTGCTATCATTGGAAAAGGGTTACTGCTGGAACCAGCTTTGTCTCTTGAAAAACCCACATGGTTCATGTGTAAGAGTTCGGGGTTTTTTTCCAGAATCCCTGGGGAAGTTACCAGTGGCACAAGATTTTAGGGAATTCCCATTTTTCTTACAACAGAGAGAGGATCTATCAGTCCTCTCCTCCCAGGTCAGGATCACTCCTTGTGTGCATGAAGGCCTTGATGGATAACAGCTAGCGCTGATGCTTCCCGTGGTGTCGGGTTAGGGACAGGGTCTCACTGGGCTTCCTGTGTTGACTCATGGTGAAAGATAGACACCTTTAGAAAATACATCAGACCTTAGGTGGTCTGACTCAGTCCATCACTCATGACCAACCCTATGCAGATATGAGGGTTACTACTTACCCTTCTGATCCACTCAAACATTTGCCTACAGCTAGGTGAGATGGATTCAGACCTAAGACATTATTCAGTTACGAAACACGCAAACTCAGCCCAGATCTCAAACTCAAGATCTTTCCAACTCTTGTCCTGGCAGTGACAACAGAGACTCTGTCAAATAGTTCTTCAGCTGTGCCTGTGCATGGGTGGTTTCGGTCTTTGGTGAGACCAATATAAGTCCACTGACTCTACGGGCTAAATGAGGTTGCAGAAGCATAACTCTGTGCGTGTGTGTATACATATTAGTTATATATAGTGTAAGTAGTAGAAACACAATAGTAACCCTCTTGGTGATTGTCCTGGTTTAACCCAGCTGGCAACTAAGCATCACGCAGCCACTCGCTCACTCCCCCCTCCCTCAGTGGGATGGGGGAGAGAATCGAGAAGGAAAAAAAAGGTTAGAGCCGTGGGCTGAGATAAAAACAGTTTAATAAGAGAAAATAATAATAATAATAGTAATAATGAGAATGGTAAGAGAATATACAGAGTGTACAGAACGAATGATGCACAACACAATTGCTCACCACCCGCCGACCAATGCCCAGCCAGTCCCAAGCAGCGATCACTCCCTGAGCAGTGATCAGTCCCCGAGCAGCGATCACTCTCCCCGCAACCAACCGACCGACTAACTCCCCCCGAGCATGACGCTATATGGTATGGAATAGCTCTTTGGTCAGTTTGGGTTAGCTGTCCTAGCTGTTCTCCCTCCCAGCTTGTTATGCACCTGGCTGAGCAGGAGAAGCTCAAAAAGTCCTTGAGTAGTCTGAGCACTACTTGGCAACAACTGAAAACACCAGTGTGTTATCAACATTCCTGTAGTACTAAATCCAAAACACAGCACTATGCTAGCTACTATGAAGAAAATTAACTCTATCCCAGATGAAACCAGGACAGTGATACATAAGACAAAGGAGAACCCAATTCATCTCTCTCCTACTCATGGCAGTTTTGCAGAGGTGCATAAAAGTAACAAGTGGTTTAACTTTTGTAATGACATGAAGTTTTTATGATACAGAAGACACAAAGGAACAGGTCTGTCCCCCAAAACGGTAGCAGTCTTACAAAATAAGTTTCATAACAGATTTGCCCTTTGTTAGTCCAGTAGAAAATAATCTTTTTGGGGCACACTGTTCCACTTAACTTTCTGAGGCCTGCTGAGTTGGATTGTACTTGCCATTGTATCAGAGAAGATGCCTACAATTAAGTGATGGGGAAGGAATATAAAATTTGTCTTGTTTCCTTCTGATGTGCTAATATTTATACGAAAGGCTTTTGGTTCAGTGCTCAGTATATTTCCACAATCTGCACATCTGTTTGAAAGAGTAACCGGAATGATGACATCCTGTTGTACCTAAAATAGACTGGACTACCAAGGGGAGGTGTCATGAAATGACATTTAGTAAAAACTATTCACTCTTCCACAGCCCTGTTCCCTGCCGTGTCCTTCATGCCAGTTATTGATCAGATCTTCACTCAATGCAAAAAGCCTCTCTTTGAGCCCATGCTTTAAATGTAATAATAAAGTAGGTCATTGATTAACTGGAAGTATGACAGACAGCTCCTCCAGTCAGGTCCTGGAGTACTGTAAATCTTGAGGGAGGGGAGCAAGCGATGAATCAGTGATGTGAAAAGGAATAAAGCCCATAGGTTTTAATCTTTCAGGAGGAGGACTTTTCTCGGCAACACGGTTAGTAGCATTACCCTCAGCAAGTCGACGGCCATGCAAATTTACAAGAGAAGCTTTTTGGATTTCCAAAAAAAAAGAAAAAGAAGAAACAAACGTGTAAGATGAAATTCACTTACCCAACTGCAGTACCTAGGGAATTTTTTACTTTGCAGGCAACTAACTTATATTGGCTACTCCTACTCATCGTTCTCTACATTTAGATATAATAAATATAATTAAGCACTGCATAATTAAGCAGTTTTACATGCATTGGTTTCCACCGCAGTCTTCTGGCAGCACTTCCTTAGGAGTCCTTATCCCCAGGTCTGCGGCATGACTGCCCACCACGGCCTGGCCTCGAAGGAGAGCAGCCACCAGCAGGAGAGCACGTGCATCAGCACATGCATCGGCACGCTCCGGGGAAGCCTCGGGCTGGCCCAGCCCCAGCAGCGCTGCGCAGGATGGTCCCGCGAGCGGTTCGGCCATCCCACGCACCTCGTTGTCCCAGTCTGCCCGTCACCCACAGGCAGCACAGACATCCTCTTACCCCATTCTCCCATGCCCTCGCACTTTCTGCCCCAAAATTGCAGCACACACAAGCCTTTCATTAACTGGTTTGCACCGTTAATAACATCTGAGGAAGGATGGCGCTTATACCACAGAGCAATTCCATGTCAGATTCTCACTGAGAAAGGACCAGAGATATGGCTTTGACAGTATTCCCTCTTCTCCTGCCCCCACTGGACCTTTTTTTGCTCCAAAATTGCTCTCCGTCTGCCATGGCTGGCGTTGCTAGATGTCAGATCCACTCATCAATCAGTTCAGAGAGCAGAACAATGTTGGCTCAGCACTATGCACTGTGACACCCAGCAGCTTTTACACACTCGTGTTTGACGCGTTTTTTTCCTAAGCATGTAAAATCTGCAATTCCTACCGCTGCCTCCTCACTGCCTCCCACTTTCCCACCCAGTAAAAGCTAGCTCAGCCACTTGCATAATTTTTTTTTCAGACACTAGCACTGCCCACAGTCAGTCTACATAAACACTGGTGTGCAAAAAGAGAAAATGAAACAGCAGGCATTTATTTAGCTATTTTTTATTTACAGCTATGCTCTATGGACCTCATCATCACCCACACATCTCTGGCCTTTCCGTCTCTCATGTCCATGTCCCCCGTGCCCTGCCAACTCCAGCCCTCCACTCTCCCTGCCTGTAGCTGCAGTGGCCTGAGCTAAGCAGTGGATACTTTCATAGGTTTATGGAGGAAAACTATGCATGTGAATTAACTCAGGTAGCATTGGCTAGTTTTAAGTCAAAGCTCTGATGTTTATTTTTTATTAGAATTACACAAATATATGTATATGCATACAGTCCACAAGTGTATATAGAGACCCGTAAAATACTGTCAGATTCCCCACTACCCTGCATTTTGTATAGTCATTATATTTGTGTGAAAAACCTGAAGTGATATTAAATGCTGCCAAAGTATGTCACTGTCAATGAACAAGCTTAGTTTGATTCCGTCATGCTTCATTTTTACTTCTAGAAATTTTATTTGACTTTTTATCAAACAAGTAGGAAAATCAAAGGATGCTGAAAAATAATTTAACATGCTTGTGTGTATTAAAACATCTATTTTACATAAAAAATTAATGAAAAACTTTAGTCTAGTCTTTTTCTCCAGAGCTTGCTTCCTTCATTCCTTCCTTTCCCTCTTTTGTTCATTCTCTCTCCTGCTTTCTCTCTTTTTTTTTTATTTGAAATATCAACACTTGTACCTGATCTTGACATCCAATTTATCAAAACCAGAAAATGTTGCAGTAGGTCTGCATGGCAGAGCTGAAAGTTTGATACTATCAGCAGCTCTCAGCTAGCGATTACCTAAATGCTACAGGCATGAAAATGATGATCTAAATTACATTAAATGAAGCAGCATACTGGAAAATGACCAAGATTACTCAGCAGTTTCATCTTAGGAAATCGTCCTGTTGTTAGAATAGAAAGAGCCTTTACTAGGCCCTTTCCAGCAACAACACAGACTACAAGGATAGAGAACGATGGCGCTTCCTTCATTGAATTCATCCACTGTCTATTTAGACAGAGAGCAATATCATAAGCACATTCAGGAATGACTTAAATCAGGAAATGGCACTATGTAAAATACCACCGGGGCTATGCAGAATTTTAAGTGTCCCAAACCCTTGGAGTAAGCCCACCTGAAGACTTAACAATATCATTGTGTTACCCAGTCATAGGGGGTGGAATTCCCTCATTCAGAGTCCTGCGTGAGGTCCTGAGCAGACCGAGGTACCTAAATGCTTTTTTGGATACCCATTCAATGGCTGTGTAGCCCAAGTGAGGACCAGAAACTCCAAGATATACCAAAGACCTGGACATGAACCCATCCCACAGTTTCAGGCAGCCCAAAGGGGAGTGAGAAGAAACCACCAGAGCACTCAGGAGCCTCCAGCTTCCACTAGCCAGACAGGTGAGATGGGGTTCTTTTGTGTGGCAGAGGAATTTGCTTTTAAATGCACCTGAAAGCATTTAAGGGAGGAAAGGAGGTTATATGCACCTGTGGTTTTTCCTCTTGTAGGTCTACTCACTGAGTTACTCACAAGGTCTCTATCTCTGTAGATCTGACTGGATGGTTTTAGGTATGAGTCTGTGAACTTTGGTTTTGAGGTTTTTTCTGGAAGAACTTGTGGTGAAAGAAAAGGAAATTCCATGCACCTCCTCCAGGCTCTGATGGCCTCTGTTGGAAGAGGGATCCTCCTTGAAAGGTAACTCAAGAATTATTTTGATTATGTCATCTGCTGCAGCCAGATATTGACAAATCCACCTTTGACAAATCCTTTGTTCTAAACTTGTATACAGCAGGTTACCAGAGTGGATTTTCCCTTCTTATAGCAACATTGGAAATAAACTCCCCCAGAATTACAGAAAATGTGAAATTCAACAGCTGATAAAAAGGAAATGGGGAATTTGCCTCATTTTTGATAATTCAAGTCAATGTTCATCAACCCATTTTAATTGTAGGGAATGCTGAAGAAAGAGCAATATATCAGAAGACTGAGTGTTGCTTCCAGCAGCATTTGATAATGAGTTTACTAAAATAGACACTACTTTACATTTTTGTTTAAAACACAGCTTAAAATACACAAAGCGTGTAGAATAGTGACTTTCTGTGGGAAAACTACATGCTGAGAATATATTCTGAAAAGATAAGTATGTGTATGTACATAAGTGTATGTTGTGTATATATTTAACTCTACAATAATGAGTTTTTCTGCAGAAAATGTTTTCCATTCTTCACTGTTTACAGTCAAAAAGTAGCAATGTTGTATAAGACTTGACTTTAAGTAAATTATTTGAAGTAAAACTACTACTGGCTAGTATTGAGTGAATATGGTTGAAGAAAAGTATTTCTCATTTTCTTTGTGTGCATTTTTTGCCATATGCTAGATTTTAAAAACAGGCACATTGCTAACTGATTTTATTCACAATTTGGGTTAGGTGCTGAAATCTTCAGGCTGTGTGTGGAGAATTGGCAACCCTGATCACCCAGCAAGCAAACAGCATGAATGTTTGGTGAATGTGGCTTTGAGTTTGTCCTTGTGGTTGCACTTAGCAATTGGAAGCTCTAATCCAGCATTAAGGTGCCTCTGACACTTGCAAGATGCTTTGCCCTCAGAGCTTCTTGCAAACCCTTCAAGGTGTCTATGCTCTTCTGCACGGTGTGCCGAAGGCTACCTGTCCTAATGATGGTAGTTCACTCTTAAATTCAACAAGATTCACAAAATTGGTGTTTCCTCATCCAGCTAAAGGGCCCCATCCAAGTTCCGGCTATGGTTAATGCCTTACAAAAATAGGCAGAGGCAGCAGCACAAGCAGGTCTACCCTCTTCACTCGGTGTAGAAGAGTTAATATATAATTCGTAGAATAAAAAAAAAACCACCCAAGTTTTTATTAAGACTGCTAGCACATAGCAATAGCAAATGAAGGGCAATATTAGTTGCCTGAAATACTAAGTAGGTGATGCAGTGACAACTTGCCTGGGAAAGGAACTAGTCAGTAAACCAAAACATAAAAGTCAGGAGTAAATCCAGGAAACATCCTCCACTTAAGAATAATGAGAGAACAAATTGAGAATGCATTTGCCAAGCTATTGGGAGAGCGGGAAACAAGAGTCTGTGGCCTAAAATAAGAGGTTAAGCCATTTCTATTTACAGTTTTTAACATATCTGATAGAACCAGGGCCTCTGTTTTGTAACTAGATTAGCTGATGTGGATCTGGCTGCATCTGTGTGGCATCACTATAGTAAGTGGGATCCAAAAGGATGACTAATCGTGGCAGTAGATTTGGTTTCCAGACTGGGCTGTGAGGTGGTCAGTTGGCCAAATAGCTGTGTAGGTATATGCCCGTGAACAGTCCTAGTCTGTTCGCTAGATTGTAAGCGCAGCCATATTACTTGTGAAATTTCCCTAATCTTTAGCAAAACTAAAGAAAAAGTAAATATTAAAGCTCCCAAAATTAATATGAGAAGGAGTAAAAAATGCATTTCCTATGTAGCTGTACAAATTGGGCTAGGCTGGGTAATTGTATGTCATATATGGAATGACATGCTGGAAGAGAATGAAATCTGTTAGAGGAAAATGAAATATAAAAAGTAAAGAATCTAACTTTTCCATGGAAATTATTCCTGCTTTCTCTTCTTCCACTTTTCTTAGTTTCAGCTTTACAAATGCTCATCTATATTGCATTCATAGAATCATTTAGGTTGGAAAAGACCTTTCAGATCATCAAGTCCAACTGCTAACCTAACGCTCCCAACCCACCACCAAACCATGTCCCTAAGCACATCGTCTACCCGTCTTTTAAATATCTCCAGGGATGGGGACTCCACCGCTTCTCTGGGCAGCCCATTCCAGTGCCTGACAACGCTTTTGGTGAAGGAATTTTTCCTAATGTCCAACCTAAACCTCCCCTGGCACAACTTGCCCATTAACTGGGAGAAGAGACTGACCCCCACCTCACTACACCTTCCTTTCAGGTAGTTGTAGAGGGTGATAAGGTCTCCCCTCAGTCTCCTTTTTTCCAGGCTGAACAACCCCAGTTCCCTCAGATTCAGAGTCTTTCAGTAAGATGCCGCAATTAAAAAGTCGTTCCAAACAAACTTGACACTATTTTTCTTATGACACAGTCGGTGATGCCAGCTAAATAACTTCATTTGTCATGGCATCTGATTACCCACTTGAAATTTTGAATGATGGAACCAATTAAAATTGGAGGAGAGAAAAAGAAACTCCTTGTGTTTCAATCAAGTAACCAGAAATCCACCTGAAAAGTACACGTTGCTCAGTTGTCTGTCAGTGTAATGCAACTATGTAAATTATTTTATTTACTATGCAAATGATTTTATTTACAACTGGAGGCTTTCCTAATGGCTTTTCATATTTGTGTTAGCTTTGCTTAATGAAAATACCAAAATAAAGAGGTGGGGTTTTTTTAACCTCCCACGTGAAGCTGAGAACACCTACAATATTTTAGGAAAGTTGGGGCTGTCATTAATGTCATCTAGACAAAAAGCAGGAGGATGGCATTATTTTGTTACTGTGAAATGTTTCTAAATGTACCTTGCGGATTCATATAACTGTAGGATGGTATGTCTGCTGATGACTCATGCTGACTCACCCACCAAGCCTGAATTTACTGAGCCTTCTTCTATGCCCACACACAGTGATATGATTTCCAGTCTGAGTGAATTATTTAAAATTTAATTTAGTAGGCTTTAACTACAGAGACAGATATGCTTCTTCAATGGTTGCCTTAATGTGTATTTATGTCTTATTAAATGTGTGTTCAGATTATGTTTCGCAGAATCCTTTGAAATCCATTTTTAAAATAACGTGGATAAGTGCAACTGTACTTTCCAAATACAAAGGTCTGTCTGAAAGCACTGCAGGTATATAGAAGCAGCGATAATTTACTGATGCTACTGATTATGGACCTAAAGGCCTAATACATAATCACAGCCTTTTTGCTATGGCTTTAGCAGCAGTGCATGTGGGCCTCAACTACGATAAGTCCCTAGGCTTAGGCAATGAATAATTAATAAAAAGACAAATTGACCTGATTCTGGTTTTATTTTTAAGACTGAAAATCATATATTACCCCACTGAAGTCAACAGAATTAAACAATAGAAAACTAGGTGTGAAAGCAATTCTTTAAATGCTACTACAAGTATCTTCAGACTGGTTTTGCTTTTTCTGAAACGCATAGGAATTGTATGGCAGACTTTAATGGGAACATGATCAGTCCAATTACTTGTCTGTCTCAGAGTTCCGGTTGAAATCCGATGTGATGTAGCAGCCTGAAAAGTAATTCTTGTTGTTACAGTCCAAGCTGCAGTGACTGAAGAGATGTACGGCAGTGAGATTCTCCCTTGGAACCAAATAAATGCTTCTCTTCAGTCTCATACTCTGTGATACAGACTCAGACATTTGTTGAATCAGGATTTATGATAGTCTCATACTCACCCCAGGATTCTTTCCCCTCCACACAAAGACTAAGGGAGAGAAAAAAATATTTTGCTTGGACTACTCCTGCATGATTTGCTTTTTAAACTCTTCTGACAAATGACTGACTAATGAATGTCCAAGCAACAGAAAAAGAGATGCATGTATCTTCCCCCAGAAGAACTATGACCAAAAGCTTCAGCAAATTGATTGAGGTCTCCATACTTTTCTCCACCTTTCCAGTATTCTGAAAGGACAGTTGATGCCCCCAAGCCCCATGTCCTTCCCTCTTTCTCCAGGAATTTATGTCATTTCTCAAAAGCATGTCAGCTTTGACAGTGTTTTGGGGCTGTGCATTTTACTTCTCTTGCTCCTGCAGTCAGTCAGGCATGATTCCTAATCTGCATGAGTTCGTCGATGATTCTGTCTTCTCATCTCTGGGATTCACTAAATTGCTCTGTCCTCTAAATGTACTGGATGAGTGGACACTTCATCCCCTGTGATTTCTGCTTCACTGAGTTCCTTGTACTTTGGTTATACAGTCCTTTGCTTTGCTTTTGGAAAACAAAAATCCCAGACTTTAGGTCTTTAGTCACACCTTCCTGCGTGCATCCTCGTTCACGCAGGGCTTTCTTGTCATTCCCTCACTAGAATTCAGAAGCAGCTGGTTTTGTGGTTTGAGTTAAATGTGCTTGAAAAAAGAGTATAACAACTTCTTTTTGTTACTTCAAACCTCAGTGGTCATTAAGATTTTGTATCTAATGGGGCATTATATGAGGAGAACCACACAGCTGTATCACAATGTTTGAACAGAAGTTGAAATACGTGTTTCTGTCTCAGTCCTTGTATGTTCTGCCTATTAACTTTCCTCCTCTTGCTGTTGCACTGCCAGTCACAGTCTACATTTTAGCTGAGATCCTCCGTGATTTCTATCAATGAGGCACGCACAAAGGACTCTGCTGAGCTCTTGTCAGACCCTCTGTAGCAGAGATGCCCACTTTTGAGATATTACACCTTTCTCTAGTGACAGGAGAGGGTCATATGCTGCGGTCCATCCTTTGCTGCAGGACGTGGCAATTTCTTGAAAGTGCCATAACTACTGAATATATACAACAGGTTGCTTGCAGCAAGTTTCCCATGCTGAAGAGATGAGTGCCCAAGAAATATAGCAGCTGAGAGAAGATCAGTATTGCCAAGTAATTCAGACAGCTCGCTGTTGGTCTCCTTTTCTCCAAGCAGTGCCACAGACCTGTGAGGAAAAAAGAGTGATTATGGATTAATTGTTCTGACAGTAGCTTATTTCTAAAAGCCTTCTTTCCCAAGGGCCTCTGGTCCTTCCAGTGTTTTATTGCTGGGCAGGGAAAGGGCCTCTGGAAGGAATGGTGGTAAGAGGTAGGCTACTGCCACTACCCGAGCTAGTCATCTTGCCTACAGCCTATTCCAGAGGGTCACAGACTTTATAAATAAACCTGGAAGTCATAGCCACTGGAGACTGAGTGCCCCTGCTCTTTTTGATGTCTCTGCAAATACCGTATCTTCCTTTTACTCCTGAGTTGCAAAAAAAATATAATGATAATGCAATAGCGATGTGCTAGTAACTGAAAAAAGTAACGTTTCTTTTCAAGGAATAAGAATTCCTAAGCCCCATCTAGCAGTGCAAATAAGCCGGTTATGGTGTTTCAGCTAACACTGGCCTATCTTAGATAAACATACGCTATTGCAAAGCCTGTATCCAAAGGTCCCTCACTATCTGAATAAACTGGCACTGAGGTTTTCTGTATCTTTATAGCTTATACACTGCTGGCATCCAGTTTTAAGTATCCTACTGTGATATGACAGCGCCAGCAGTGTGTTTGACAGTGTCCACTACGTACTTACCTTTGTACTTACTACATTTCACTTGTGGAGCCTCTCAACATTTTTTTTCCCCCCCAAAACACTTTATGAAGAAGCTGAGCTTGTTACCATTGAAGAGCTCTGTCAGTAGTGCTCTCCAGTGTCTGTTGTCATTCCTTCTTTTCCAGCTTTCAGAATTTTGCCATTCTTACACCCTTTTGCAATGGAACGTAGCATTTACATTTCCTGAATCTGTTTCTAGATGTAAGATACTCACTTGGCTTCCCCTGGCAGCTGTGCGCACCACAGTTCCCTGCAGCACTCTCGTGACTGTCTTGGAGTTCCACCTATTTTTCTGCCGAGCCCCTCCTTCCCTACCACACGTGGCATCCTTGGTAGTTTCAGAGCACTGTGTAACTTCCAAAAGATTTAATCTCACTTGGGCACCTGCAATTGTGCAATCTCATGTGTTCAGTGAATGCCCTGATGGAAAGACTTCTCCCCATAGTGTAACACTGACTCTTGCTATTTGTTAAGAAATGCCTTGGTTTCTCAAGTTTCTCCCAAGTTGTGGGTATCCTAAAAGTATGTGTGCCAAGTCATTTATTTGGACTCAATGCTTTTTCAGAAATAATGTGCCTTGTGCTTGCCACGGTTACTTGAAATCACTGATATTACCAGGCAAAGTTAAACGAGGAAAAAAGATTATGCTAGCAAAGCAAGGGTTAAGTTTCTGATTACAAAATGGAAACAAACTTAAAGACACAACCAAAAAGCACAGAAACAAGAAAATCCAATTTCACTATATACCTTGTTCTGGCAGTCACTCACGGCTCATCTCCGGGAGCCAAGGAGCCAGCACATCTGCACCTCAGGACGTGCTTCTCAGTTGGGTTTTTGCCTGCCTCCACCCAAAGTATGAGGGACTTCCCACACTGCAGGGGAGGGTAAACCTCTGAACATTTCTTTGTACCATCTCCTTTCCCTTCCTTCCTCCAATTTAGAGAAAACTCTAATATATTGTTATGGTAGTTTTGATCAACTCAAGCTATTTAGATGAATGCCAATGAAATCTGTTTACGCTTGTCTCGCACTGAATCATCTCTGATACGCAGTGATCCTTTGACACACTGATTTCCAAACTTAATTTAACTTCCTGCTTAGAAAGTCAGTTGAATTATAATTTGATTTGGGTCTCCATTTCCCAGACAGCATAACTTCTATCACGAACCTTTTTTTCTTGGCTTTTTAAGATCTTATAAATAACATATAATAAAACTATCAATTGTACATCAAACCCTAACCTTGCAGCTTGTGAAAGATTGATTGCTTTATTCATCAAGTTCACACATGAGATGTCACTAAGAATGATGATCAGTTTAGGGTTTGGAGCATTTTCTCAAATAATTTTCATTCCTCTTGCTTCCTCACTTTATCATATCAGAGGCTTTACAACTATCATAGTAACTTCCAACTCTAATTCCCTCAGCCATGGTTAATTATAGATCACCCAGCAGTTTCTCTCAGCGTTATTTATTTCAGAGTTTCTTGATACTGAGCAGGCTAATCAGTGGTCTTGTTGGGGCCCTTTCATTTCCCAAAATACTGCTTTTAAAATGTCAAGTCCCGTCACCAAGACTTTGTTGCTTTTGTTACATTTTTGTACTGCAGAGTGTGAAATGTGTGAAACTGTTCATTTCTCTGGAGTTGAACATTCACATTTAAAATACGATGTCTTCTTGTCACTAGCTTTACATTATCTTTGAAATCAGAAAAATCTTTTATAATAATTTGAAATACACTTAATTGGTTGGGTAACGGGTAGCCTGTTAAGAAGGTATGCTTTACACATTTTACTGACTTAGTTGTCCTGTTGGCAAAAAGGCAGCTTTGCAACACGTTTATTTTAACTGGCAGTCCTTTGCTGGAGTGTGGGAACAGAGTCCGTAACATTCATCACGCAGAGAGACAACATGCCTATTCTTATTTTATATTTTCTCTTTGATAACTGCAACTACCTATTTACTTTTGTGTTTCAAAAACACCGTTAGACTTTTTTTTTTTTTTTTTTTTTTTTTTTTTCCTCCTTTGAGAGGGATCGATCCTCTACTTCTCCTACCAAGGACTGTATTCCTACCAAAATTAGCAGCACTTTGGCTCGAGCAGAGCAGAACCTGAAGGCTGTGATCATGACGCTAGTTTCCCTTTGCTGCAAGAGGAGGGAGTCGGAGCACTCGGTACATCCAAGGAGGTACACAGCATACTTAATGTTGACACTATTATTATGGTTGGCATATTTTGATCATCTCATTTTCTCCTTGATACTGACATACAGTAAAGTGTGAACACTATCTTTAAGCTGCAATCTGATCTTACTGAGCTTTAAGTGCAGCGAAGGGCAGTGGATTTTCTCTTCAGCAACAACATGAACAGCAGGAGCTCTGGAAACTGTAGTGGCAACAGCAGCTTCTGTTGTGACAGTTCTCTTGCAGGTCACTATGGTGAGAATGTATCTGAGTGGTAGGTTGGGTTTTTTTCTGTCCAGACACTAATATAATTTCTAGAAGCCAGAAGAATAGCTTATATAAATTAATATCCTTGTCATGAATAATCTCCATGTGGATATGCTAGTAAGAAATACACGCATTTTCTTTTTTAGGAAGGATTTAATAACTAGGCAAAGGAGGAGTTAATAATACTTTCAAAACTACATACAGCATATTTACCTTAAAACAGTTGTTCTGTCCGTTAGTATGTAATTGGAAAAAAAAGCCCCACTGTTAAATGGAAAAAACCAAACTTAATAAATAACACAGAACCTGGCCTACATTCTGCTTTGCTTTTCTTTGTGAAGATTCATTACATGCTTATGTCTAACATCAAAAATGTTAATTTTTGAACTGCAGACAGTGCAAGACAATGCAAGGGATGTACCTGGACTTAGCATGCAGAAGGCGAAACGCTTTGCTCAGAGCTTAAAATTGAAATGGCTGCAGTGTGACAAAGTGTCTGACATGGGCCACTTTGATGGTCAGGCATAGCACCTATCAAGCCACCCTACAGAAATGCAGAAAAGGAATAATTAACTTCTTTTTTTTTTTTTTTTGGTAACAACTTGGGGAGGTGTTACCATTTGGAGTTGGTGTTACCCCTCTTGCCAATCATGGTTATTAGCTTTGCCTCCCAGAAGGCTGGTGTGCAGCCTCTTGGTCTTACTGGATGGGTTTGCTGTTGGTGCCTCTCTTTAACTGAGTCACCAGCCAGTGTTTCCATCAGCAGTTCACAACCAGTCACGTCTGCAGCTCTGGCCTTGTGGGCTGCTTCTTCTGGGGTTGTGCACCACTGGGGATGGATACCTGAGAGCACTGCTTAGATGTGATGAGACTTTAGAGAAACACAGGCCCTTCCCTTCCTGTGGGCTTACGTTTCTTGGTTTGTTTGATTTCTTACCACCTTTTCTTTCTACTTAAACTGGTATTCATCAGCTGCACGCATCTGTAAATTATGCAACAGCCCCTGCTGCAGTTCAGTTATTTAGGAAAAGGTTCAGTGACCTACTGGACACACATGAAGCTTCTGTCAGAAGATAACATTTTCCCTCCTCAGTCTTTAAAAAAATAAAAATTAAAAAAATCTCAAGACTCACTTTGCTCATTGTTAATGTTTCAAGTGTGTGTTAGGGCCACCCTTCACACTGTGTGCAGTTTGGTTGCTGGTGGTTTTTCCCCTCAGAAGGATGGTGAGTCACATCCATTCCAGTTTAACAGCTCGGCTGATCTTAACAGAATGTCCTCACCAGAAATGTCCTCGAATAAAACAAACAGCTTGTGTAGCTCAGATTGCTTCTGCCTGGTGTGTGCCCCATTCTAGTTCTCTTACCCATGAGTAGAAGAGGACAGTGTGCATTACAAGCCCCTTTTTAACTGGGACTGGGCTATCAAGCTGTTGTTCTCCTTCAATGGGGAGGAAAAGAGAGGATGGTGAATGGAAATGTGGGAAAGTATTTTTGAAGTGTCACTGATTTTATGAAGCAACCTTTGCCACTCTCCCAAGCAATTACTTCTTATAGTTACGGTGAGGAAGGGTAAAATAACAAATCAACAGTAATGGTGATTCCATATGAATTGAGAAAATATCACTAAGATTACGCAGGAAGCTGTTAACTTGTTGTCATTAGTTTACTATTAGAGATGTGGTTAAGGCAGAACCATAAGTGGGCAGGAAAAGTAGTAATGGAATTGCATCAACAGCAATAAACTTTGTTAAAAGCTGCCTATTTCAATGATAATCTCTTCAGATTTAATTTTTTTCTTTTTGAATCTCATGATTTTTTTTGAATTTTCATTAGAATGGCCTGTACTATGTAACATTGTACCTATACAGCATTTGAAAGATGTTTGAAAACTGAGAGGATATTGTTACCTGAAGCCGCCTATTTTATAGACCCTAAAAGCAAGCTTGCTAGCTAAACTTGATTGGCTTCTTCAGTAACATAAGCTTAAAAGATGAGAACACAAGTACTTTACAGTTGATTATGCTTAAGCTTTTGAACAGTCTTAAAGCATTTTAAGCTCCCTTAAAACATTTTAAGCTCTCTTAAAATTCTTTAGTTAAAGGGTAGAAAAAGTAATAAAAGTCCAGATAGTGAAGAACAAACCAGGGCAGTAATAATGACGAAGACCCATAAGAGATGACAGGTGAGAGTAGTCTAAGCAAAAATTCGTATTCTAACACCAAAGTAAAATGTTTACCGATTTTTAGACCGCAAAAGGAGACATCTCAGAAAGACAGTAACAAAGCTAACTCTTCTCCCCTGCTACCTACAATGCTGCATTGAGTTCTGAGCTTCCCAGTAGCAGGGAGAAAAAGCGTGAACAGACGCTCACACGTGGTTGGGTTACCAAGGCAAATTATTGCTTATCAGCTAGGATGCTATAGCAGCGTATAGTAGCTTAAACTAACACAATTTACTTCAGCAGCTGGATGAGCTGGGAGCATGCACACAGGCAGTTATTACAGCTTGTCTGTGGAGCAGTAACTTATTAAGCCATGCTAAGTCATGGCTTAATTACAAACTGGCCTGACAGCTTGTGGCTGTCTGTCCCTACCCGATTTAACAACATGAACAAAGCTCAAATGAAGGCAACAGAAATAATCATGGCACATCAACCCCTTCGGTTTGTTACATCTCAAAGCCAGCTCCCGGCTGCCTGTGTGGAGCTCTGAATAAGTACTTCCACACTGCCAATTAAGTGCCTGTGTGAAGGCGCTTAACCTGTTGCCCAGCCATGCTTCAGGGTTGCATTTGTCATTCTAGTGCTGAAACTGAATGGCATTTCATATCACGCTGTGATGAACTGGAATATTCTGTCCTTCCTCGTCATCTTTTCGAAGTGATGAGCTCCTGGCTGCTAGAGGACATTCCTGGTAGTAGTCCCCAAAGGTCTTGCTTTTATACTCTTGAAGTTAGCTGCATTTCTAATTCTCCATCGGTTTAATTGTGTATGGTTTCCCAGTTCTCCTTAGTGTCAGTTCCTCCAAGCACTGCGTTGTTGACAAATTTATTTCCCACCACCTTCTTGTGGCAGTGTCGTTAAGGATAATATCTAATAGGTTTAAGCCCTAAACTGATCTCTGGGGGAGGGGGAGAAAAAATAAAAAGAAAACGACCTTCACTCAGATACTTCACCTCTGATCATTAGATTTTGCTTCACCCTCTGTTGGATAGTCCATCACCTCCTTTACTCTCTGATACTGCTCTGCTAATTTCTATCACCTCCTCCTTCATCTAGCAGTTGAATGATATTATCAAAGAAAGATATTAGGTTAATCTGGTAAAGTCCACCTTTTGTAAACAAACATTACACTCTATCATTTGCTGCTATAGTTACTTTAAAAAGCTTACTATGAGACATCTGATGCTGTTTTCTGACTTCTGGAATGGGCATTATCTATCCATTCTTTCTGCCCAGAGGCCGTAGACTGTGTTTTATTTTCATCTTGTATGTGATACTAGTGATTTCCTTTCCCTCCTAGCTATTAGCCATCTTGCCCTCTAACCCTGCGTTCAGCATCACCATCTTTACTGAAAATTGAGACAAAATATGCATTTAGTTTTAGAATCGGATGTAGACTACCTCTTATCCCCATTTCTTCGCTGAAAGTGACGGCATTTCTTTCTTACAACATTATGTTACAGCTGGACAACTCGCTGATTTTCCAGGTATATGCAAGGTCTAAATTAACCTGACTTTCCAGATAAATTCTGCCTTCATTCTCACATTTATTGATGTCTGAGATCTTTCCTGAACCAGGCCTTTTTTCTGTTTTATTATGTGCTCTCTGCTTATAATTGTCTCTTGATGCCGCTTCTTTTCCAGTTATGCCTTGAAGCCTCTACCTGTAAGCCTTTTTGCCTCGTGTGAGATGCAGACTCCCAATGGAATTAGCAATTTTGGTGTTGAGATACCTAAGGCTTCTTCCACACACAGATTTCTGATTTCATTATTGAAGCTGATTTTATTGCCAGGTACCTTCATTTATCACAGTTTGCCTTGCTGAAATTGAGAATGTTCTACTTTTTCACCCCTACCTCTTCTCAAACAACTTGTGATCCCCTACTTCAGGGTTATTATCTACAGTCAGGCCTTCGAGGGCATATTCTTCAACTAGCCAAAAGCTTTACTTCTTACAGGCTCAGTGACAGTTTGGAGGAGGAATTCATTGACTACCACAGTAGTCACAGAGTGGCCCCAGTAATGAGCAGCATGTATTCCCCAAATTGTTAACTGGGAATTTGAAATCTCACTGACTGGTTCTTTGCATCCAGGCAGCGCCAGCTCTTTAATAAAATGGAGTTCTCTAGCTACCTCCAAAACTTCTACCCAGGGGTCTATAACGATCTCACAGCCCTCTCCTCTCAATACACTCTGTAACAGTCTTTTCCAAAAATAAATTGGACCTAAATTATAAGCTGGTTTATTCCCTATGTTTTATTTGCAGAACATTGCTTCCTTAACATAGAATGTTACCACCCATCTTTATTTTTACTTCTGTGTTTCCTCAACTGCAAATCCCCTCCAATCCATGTGTTCCAGTTGGTAACTCCACAAGTTTTCCTTTATTGTGGGGGGGGTGGGGGTGGTTGTCCTGAACTGTTTTATGAAATTCCTCCATTTTTTTCCCCCCAAAATGCTGGAAATGGTATATTCACTTGTCAGTTACTTCATTTTGACACATTAACGTTACTTTGGTTTTGCTTTTGTATCTGTGCCTTTTTCTTTACTACCCATCCCACGTTCTTCCTATTCCCCATTGCTCTTCTTGAGCAAAACGAAGGCGAAATACTACACTAATCTTTCCAAATTTTCCCTACTCATTTCTTAATATGAAGATGACCTTATTATCTGTGGTGATTTCCTTCCTTTCTTCACAGATGGTGTAATCTAGAAGGGGTATGTGGGGAAGTGGTGAAGAACTTAACTACTGTTGTTTAGTGAATTAGTTTCCATGGGAAGTTACTCAGCTGAAAATGAAAGAGCTTGTTTGCTTTGCAGACAAGAAATTTTCATGTACCATGAATATTTTCAGTGTCTGAGACTGCTTTCTTGTGAAACTAGAGCAGTTGCCACTTGTGGTCAAACCAGTGTGAAAGCCAATTAAAACACTAGATGGAGGCATGCTTTGGACGAAAAGCTGTTTTTAAGCTCAAAAATGGAGGTAAAAGTCGAGATAACCATCTAAAAATACAGTCAGGTAGAGTACCTTCCTAAAATTACTGCTATTTTGTCAAGACCTGTCTTACAGCTCGTTTATTTGAACATGAAACATTTAATTCTTAAGATTCATTAACAGCTACTCCTAAAAGGACAAATCTGGTCACCAATAACAATAGAACATTTAAAAAAAAAAAAGGGAATTTAAACTGTATGGTAAGAACTCACTTTCAGTCCTCTGAAGTGCAGTGTCAAATAAAGTTGTTTGCAAATTACCTTTATCCTGTACAATCTATTTCCCATTTATTGACTAAAGTTTTTGTGGTTCATAGTTATTTTTGTCACCACTAAGAATCAGACGGACATTGCCTATATTAAAAAAACGCACACACTTTCAGGCATGCGCACGTTACCGTCGATCTGACACACACATATTCTCACAAACAAATATTCCGCTTTAGTAATCTTACACGAAGCTTAACTGGGGCCAGCCACGAAAAGGCACAAAATCCCGAGATTAGCCATTAACTCTGCGTTGCCACATACAACCATTATTTCACCTACTTATTACTTCACCCGCTGCCCCTGCTGCCTGTCACTGTGCTACTTGCCTCTTGCCACACACACCTCTTGAGCAACACCAGCGTTTAGTTTTAGCCCACATAAACCAGCCAGATATGCACATTTTCTAGTGATTAGGAATGTACTGTTTATGCTGGTTTAAGGACTCATGTGCAGGGTGTAGAGCTTTAGTTAACCTCTAGCATTTAAGCAGTCTGAGAAGCAATAGGGGATATGACTTATTACATTAGAGATAATGTGGGGTAATGTTTATTATTCTGGGAAGTCAATTCTGTAGAGGTTGGACCGATAGTGTGGTGATACGGTAAGGAAGTATTTTATTTTTTCTGGATTTGTTATAAAATGACATATGCAGTTAGAGCTGAAGGTGACACCAAGGGGATAAGAACAAAAGTGTCGAACCTAGAAGCAAGGAGAAAGGCAGGGTCAGAAGGTTCAAAAGACAACTGAAAGACTAACTCTTGATTGCCTTTAGTTTTTGTTTCAGTAGCCCCTGTGGGAAGAACGGCTGCTACAGTAAATTAGGTGGGAGGGTCAGTAGCAGCTGAGTATACCTTGGTCAAATTGAGCAAAATTATCTAATGCTACCTATGGTATCTCTCTGGCAGGTAGCCAAGCAGCAGAGTAGAGGGTGTAAACAGAGGCCTGATAAAATTACAGCCCAGTTCTGCACCTGCTGAAATCCGTGCAAGATTTACCCATTACTTCAGAGAGTGGCAGGCGCTCAAAAAAAATTCCTGGTGAATCATTTGAAATAAAAACTATTTCAAAAGTCCGGGAAGTATCCAGGCTGACTGAATTTTACATTCATCAACCTGAAGATATAGCAATTTTTAGGCAGACTTGTCATCGCTGTAACAACACATTAATTGTGTTTAAATGACTACAAGATATAAGCCTGAGGAAAGGCAAAAAAAAAAAAAAATCCCTAGCTAGGTATATAAAAGTATCTTGAGTCCCAGATCATGCAGACACTGTGAAGTTAACGAGGTTGATTGGCAGCTGGGTCTGGACACTCAGATTAGCTTGTCTACGAGCAGGTTTTCTACGGCAGAGGGCTAAGCGCAGTCTCGGCTGTTCCTGAACTTGCTCACGAGTGCCTGTGCTGAGAAAATCTAGGTTTCATTCTCAATCAACTCTATCGACTATTAGAGAGCTGTGGGAAGCAGCACCGTCGTGCTGGTGACCCTTCCCATCTTCCCGTTGTGGAGTTGGTGCACTTGAACCTGCAGAAAGCAAAGCTTCGGAGTTAGAGCTGCAGTTGCATCAGTTATCTGAGGCCAAAGTGCCTCCCCAGCTCTGTGCGAGGATTTTCTGAAGTGAGTGGTGGTGCTGACGACCTTAAAGCTAAGAGCTGCATAGGATTTTCTGTACTGTGGATGTAACTCTGGAGAGCCTGGAAAAATAATCGCATAGTGTGCCTGTGTGGAAGACCGGGAGAGAATGCCAACTCCAGAAGGGAAAGTTCCCATCTTTTTCAGGGTCAGCTCCTTTGCAAATGGTCCAGAAAAGACAGGGGGATAAGTAAAAATGCTACATAAACTGTGTTTTGTGATCTCAAGGCCTGCATACAACTGATGTATGTGGCACGTGGGAAGGAAACACCCCCATGGAAGGGGACGAGGGTGTCGGTAAAACTATCGTGTGGGAATTTGTACGCCATTCGTGCAGATGGTACATTAAACTTCAGCCACTCGGGAGTGTAAGTCAAGGGCATGGCTTCTACGCCATTTAGCTTACGAGGAAAGACTTTAGCGTCCAACGGCAGCCAGCAGAACGGCCATACAGGGCTGCAGGGCAAGGCGGGAGCCGGGTCCCTCTCCAGAGGGATGAACCTGGCTTCAGCCCGTTGATCGAGAAAGATGGGAACAGCAAGGCGTTGTAAGGCACCGGGCACATTTTCGCGTTCCTTCCTGAATAAACGTTTTTGGCTTGGGGCGAGAAAAAAGTTAAAGGGTGGGCGAGCCCACGCAGGGGCCAATTATCGCCTCCCACGGGGAGGCTCTCGCTGGAGCCGGGTGGG
>NW_009260133.1:3692790-3693075 GCF_000687185.1 Egretta garzetta
GCTTCCGTCAGTCCTGCCCAGGCTACGAGGCCGGATTAAAAAAAAGAAAAAAAGTGCGGAGAAAGACAGAGGCCGTGCGCTAGCGCCTTGACTGACAAGAGCCGCAGCCAATAGTTACCAAAGCAGGGGGGAAGTGCCCAATCAGGAAAAAGCCTTTGGGCGGGGCTGGCGAGTGAGCGGCGAACAGATCGACCAGTGACACTGGGGAAGGGTAGAGCCGGCAGGGCGGACGGCCAATGGCCACCGGGAGGGGGCGGGACGGAATGAGCGACGGCAGCGACAGCC
>NW_009260133.1:3693689-3779549 GCF_000687185.1 Egretta garzetta
GGGCCCGGTGTTTACCGAGGGGGGTGGCGGCGGGAGGGGGCGAGCTTGCGGGTAGGGCTCTGGCGTCGGAGGGAGAAGCTGTCGTTAGGCCTGGGCGCTTGTGACGAGCTGGTGGTGTGGGGAGGAGATGAAGTCACAGGCAGATGGGCAGTGCCGGGGCGCCGTGAGCGTGGCAGGGGAGAGAAGTCGAAGGCAGCTCTCCCCTTTAGCTTGGGGCTTGCTGGCTCTGCGAACCCCGTGTATGTCAACGTGGATATGTTTTTACTATAATTTATAGTTAGTCGAAGGGAGGGAGGCCTTTTGGTGGACCGGAGACAGCTGGAAAAATCCGCACGTCTGTTGTTTTCTGTGCTGTGGTAGGTTGATGGGTATGTTTATACCACGGGGATGCAGATGCTGGGTGAAACCACATGTATTTAGGAACAGTGGTACGTGAGGGCATATGAATTTAGGAGTGATAGGGAAACAATCTCGTGCATGTTGTGAGAAGCACGGTGATAAGTTGGCTGGCTTCTAAGTATTGTGGAGGAGGGAGGCTTTGGGTGGTAAGCGTACGTACAACTTACAGGCACAGCGGTAACAGGTTGCTACAAGGTTCTGAACTTGTTTTGTTTGGTGGCCAGTGTGGTGAGACTTCATGTGCGAGACCTTCGTGTGTAATATGAGATGGTATGTGGACAGAAAGGCACGCATGCTCTTACTGTATATAAGTAAGTTGGTTTGTCTGCTGCTTACTCTGCGGGTTGAGAGAGGTGTCTGGCTGTCACCAGCTTAGCGAGCCCTTGTTTCTTGTGTGTTGAGATGGGCTGGGGCAGCAAGCAAACGCAGTCTGTGTCCTGGGGACATGACACAGGAGCTGTGAATTGGTGTCTCACCTGTGATGAAACTGAAAGGCTGGGTATTTGTTGTTTGAGCCACGGGATACAAATGAGGAAACGTAGCAAATGCCATGTGTCAGGGTCATGATAGTGCTGGTTGAAGAAAAGTCTATGCATGTCCAGGGGAGATGTAGGACTGTGGGTATCTATATTTGTGACAGGTGTCAGGCAGTGTAAGTTTCTGTCTGTAAGGGCATCAGTGCGCTGCTCTTGTGGGTAAATTTCCAGGGATTACCATGGATTATAAGAAAGTGAGGGGGCTTGGGTGGATATTTAGAAGTAGAAATGAGTGGTGGAGTCTTGGAAAGATTTGTGTACATTTGAAAAGGGGGGGTAGGATGAATTTGTGGGGATTAGGCATATACAGGGTGAAGATTATGTTAGGCTATGTATACATGTATGTATCAGGGGAATGGTATTTGTGCAATAGGGAAACTGGAGTTTTTGTATTGCTGAGTTAGTGGGAGCTCTAGTCTCTGTATGGAGAGAGGAGGCAGGCATTTTTGGCTGAGGCTATGAAAAGTTGAAGTGTGTGTGTGTGAAGGAGGGATGATGAACTGGGTCCGGGGTCCCAGGTGTGTCCTGAGCAAGTGGGAGGCTGTGGGGATTCTTTACTCCTCTCAGTATGGAGAGAAGTATTTTATAGTTGTGACAGCCAGTGGAAGCTAAAAAAGTGAATGAAGATGAGGCAATCCGTGACTGTTATGAGTATTATCAGATTAAAGGAGGCTACAGAATAGTCAAGTGGTTTCTGTTGAAGGCACCTTTTTTTGTTTATTTTGTCCTGTTTGTTCCACTGGGTAAATTGTCCATTAACTTCAAGGGTAAACTTTTGCTGAAACTAGCACTCATAATGTTGTTGACAGGTCAGCAGCTAACTTAAAGCACTTAATGTGGTGTAGACAAGGCCCATGTATATGTGGGCTCAGGGGCTCAAATGTGTCTATTATAGATATATAAAATGCACACAATAAATATCTTAACACTTTAACTGAGTACATGTGTCCAGAAGGTATGAAGCCTTTTGTACTGGATGTATGCTTGTGTTTGAAAGAGGGTTAGTGCATAACATTTGAGGGTCAGAGATTTGTGGAAAGAGTATCTGTTCAGAATGAAAAGGTGTTTGGCTCAGGTGGAAATGAGGAAAAATTGCACATATCCCATCTTCTGTGGGTTTGTGATTGTATTATCTGTTTGCACAGCTCCTCATCTCTTGTTCTGCACAGATATTTAGAGGAGGTTGTTATATAGCATAGTGATTTAATTAAGGCACGTAACATCAAGATGAGGGAAATGGAATTAATGAAGTATGGAGAGGGCTATACAGAGACTGGCTAGAATTAATTTTTCTTTTTATTGTTGTAGCTGTGAGATGGTCAGTTAGGTAGGGCACTAGAGAAAGAAAATACTAGTCTCATGATAGTTATCCTGGATAATCCAGTTCCCTTGTCTCTGGTATGGAATTATCATTGTTCACTTAAACTTTTCCAGCTGTAATCACTAACATGTGCTCCTGACTTACTAAACTTGAGACCCTGTCTTGCAGATATATAAACCCATCACAACTGAGATTAAAGCTTGTGAAATCTGTGTTGAACATAGTCTTTTAAGGTGCTCAGTGTCAAGAACTGCTGCTCTTGGAGGGGGCGATTGAGAGTCATCAGCATTTCTTACCTGAATGTGTTGCCTCCATATAACAAAAAGGGAAAGGCGGTAAAAATCCACTCAATATTGGATGTAAAAATCTGTGTCTGTGAAGTATTTGTATTACAATAATGTGTATCACTGTCTTGAATGAAGCAAACTGCAGCACACCTAGCTAAGTGTGTTCCTAGATGTATGGGTGTGTGTTTTGTTGGTTTTGTGGTTTGTGTGTGTCCCCCACACCCCACAAAAAAATCCCAACCTCTGAAAATTGAAATTGATCATTTGGTGGTGGATCATCAGTCCAGTAGGAATGCTTAAATCTGCCACGTAGGCCTACTGCTGTAGCATAGTAAGTGGTAAATAGCTGTTTTTTCCGGTTGGCACTGGAAGATAGCTAGCTAATTACTGGTTTTTGCAAGCAGTCTCTTCCAAGTGAATAGGAAGGCCTTGGTGAAAGAATTCAAGCTCTAGACTTCACATGTGGGTTGTGGAGAGTGCTTACTGTAACAGGTCACACATATCTTTGGGTCCATAGTTGTTTGTTTTTTTTCACTAGTACTGATTCTTTCTACCCACCACCTTAGTTGTATCAAGTATGTTCTATTCTAGGGTTTGTTTGGGGTTTTTTTTTGATTCTTGCCACCTTGTCCAGCAAGTTTTCTCATCTCTCTCAATTCAGTACTGCACTAGTGTTTATCTTTACTTCTGTATGAAAATGAAGAAGCATCCTTCAGATGCTTGGGCCTTTTAGCAAATGAAGTTATTTGATCTCAATATTGGTCTTCTCAGTAAATTGGAGGAGAGCAATAGTGATTTCTTTAAAAAAACTGTTGAAATAAAAATTTTTGCTGTCTTGTCTCCTTCCCTGTTTGTCACTTTTTTCATTCTGTGCCTCAGCTGTTTCTGCTTGATCATCTTCTAGATTTGGCTTATAGATGTACAGGGTGTGAACTGTGGCTTTTTCCTTCTTGCTGTCTGTTGGCAGTGTGAATACAGTATGAATGTTTTATGAAACTTCAGGAGGGGTCTGGTTTAGCCCTGGCCTTCAGCATAACTAGTATGCATATAATCTTTGGGAATTTAATTCAAAATCTGGACAAGTCATTGCAGGTTCTTAATTACAAAAAAAAAAAAGATACCCAAATTCAAATAACATCAGCCTATAAAAAAGAAAAGAGAAATTGTTTGCATGGATAATGAAAGATATGTCCCTGATGGAAGAACAAGGATGCTGAGTTTCCAGAAAGATCATCAAAACGGTTTTTCTTTAACAGACAGCCTTGCAAACTCCTCAGCCATTTGGCTGATGTTTTTCAGTCTTGGGCAGATACCTAGCATGGGAAACTTTGGTCGAACTGCTTTATATCTGTATCATGTGCTAAATCCCAGTTAAAATTCTGAAGAATTAATGAGTGTTGCTCCAAAAGAAAACTGATCTAAAAGCTTTGCATGAGATAGTAAGAAATAACTGAGCTGGTGTAGCTCATCTCAGTTTCTTGAGATGAGCAGTTCAGCTCATCTCAACTTCTTGAGACATTACTGGCATGATGAAATATAAGGGTTGCCAATGTGTATAGGTTAAATTAGTCTTCTGGCTCTTAGAAAAAACTACATTGGGAGACGAAGGCACAAAGATGTTTCAATGTAGAAAATGATAGAAGGGAAAACCCTGTATCTCAGCAGGTGACAGCCTTTCTTACAATTTGAGAGGAAATTATTCAGGCCCAGGTATAGTTCTGCTAGGGAAAAGAAGTCATTCTCTACTTGTTTTGGTTTTTTTTCCCCCATGCTCCATTAGTTTCTCATTAACATTGCTTCAGTGCATCATTTTACAATGTTACTACATTACTACCTCATGGCATAGGTTCTCTGCGTCTTTGGGAAATAAGCTTTTCATTGAGTTTGCTTTCAAATAAATAGTACAACTAGGTAATTCTGTATCTTTTCACAAGAGTTAACAGGAATTCAGCTGAGAAAAATGTGCTTAAGGATGTTTCAGACTACGATACTGATACCAGAGAGCTTAAGATGGCGCTTTAGTCTGTATGGTAATGACAAGTCAATGACCACGAACTTCCAGTTAAGTCACAAAGGAAAGCATTGGTCTTTCTTTGCAGTTTTCAGGGGATTAGCGTGTTAACAGAAAATGTCATTTTCAGTAATCCTGCTTCTGTGTCTGTACCTCAGTGTAGGAAGTTGACCTTTACTGAAGGTAGAGCAAACATGGCTTGGCATTGTTAGTATATGAATTAATTATTTTTATTAAGGAGGTAATGAAGAGAGATGATGATTTGTTGAGTAGAGGAGGTAATTTATTTTATTGTAATTTATTCATACAATACAGCTTTGGCCTGTTCTTACCAGCTCATCTGTCCTGCTAAAGCCAGGTATTACTTGTTCAAAACTCATGATCTTGTATTTAAAAACTTGTTTAGCAAAAGAAAAGTTGATGACTAGAGAGAACAAATCTGAAATGATGGAACTATTTGTAAAGAACTGGTATTTTGATTCAAGTGGAAAACTGAAACAATGAATATTATGTTGGTCAGCTTTTTCAAAAACAAAACCCCCTCTTTTCTGGGCAGCTTTGTTGGTTAAGCCGATGTGTGAGTAATAGAAAGCGTTACTGAGCACATGCTGCTCTTCCTTTCCTGTCACCAGCTACAGTGGAGCTGTTGATGTGGGTTATTGGGTTGTGTTTTCAGTGTTATTTAAAAAGTTTTATAAAACAGTAACTGTAAGTGATACATGAAGTGTGTAGATCTTGAGGGGTTTATTCAGAGAACTTTCCTAGATGTATCCCACTAGCTTTTGATATTCCTAACTGTAAAGGGGTGGAAGCAAAGGTGGATGTGTGGTGAGACACTGCTGCTGTAGTTACTCCAGGAAAAGGGATGCTCGGATTCACAGCACCGCCCTACTTTTTAGGGCTAATGAGGTGTGTGTTGGCAGCTTAAATCTGTGGGCTTAGTTACTGCTGCTTGAGGTGCTCTTAAATGAATGGGCAGTATCTGCCACATTGATTGTATTTACATTAGTGAGCAGTATGCTGCAATTGATCAAGATTGTAGAGTAAAGCAGTAGGATAGGCAGGCCCAGTGCCCACAGTGTGTGTGCTTCATGGGGCTTTATTTTAGGCTAGTAGTAGTCTGGTTCTGTGGGCTGATTACACTCCACAAACATTACGGGGTATTGGGTGTTTTCCCAGAGTTTTGATTTAGGTTAATCTGAGAGATGTCCAGATCATGTGTTCAGAAACTTCTTTGACATGTGAACCAAAGCATAGTAAGGGGGGTGACTCAGATTTACTTCCAAAGTGCACTCCTGATCCAAACTAAAGTGCTAATATAGATGTACTGAGTGGGTCTCTAAAAGGCACCTTGGAGCATTGCAGAAGGTGTTGAGCTATGTGGGGGGGACTGGATTCTGCCTTCTCCTGCCTAGCAGGTGCTGCTGTCAGGACTGCAGAAGTTGTCCTGCTGCTCTCTGAGTAAAGATTGTTTGTCTTGACTGGTAACTGAATCTCTGTTCCCAAATTATTGTCCCTGGTTTTGAAATTGTGTGAAAATGTTGGGTGTTAAAACTACAATGAATTCTGGAATGTAGTTCTTTCATGGTTTTACTTCAGTTAATCAAGAATGAAACTAGCTGTGTGAGCAACAGGTTATGAAGCCTGACTTCCTGTGGCTTTGTGTCTTGTGGTTGGATTTTTCTGGGTATACTGCGTTGTGAGCTCTGAAAGTATTTTCACGCGTTTGGGGCACTATCTGTTCTGTATGGGAAGTTGCTTTTGGTAACATAGCTGAGCTCCTGCTGCACTTGTCCTCAAGGGGCACTGGTTTGGATGTCTCTCGTTTTGCTGTCTTTTTGTATTTACCACTATTTAAAATTTCTTACAGAAGAGTTAAAACTATTTCTCCTCTCCCTAACATTTCAGGCAACGTATCTGGAAGTTGAAAATTATGTTCCTAATGGCAGCTTCTTAAGAAATCTTTTCCATAGCATAGGTAAAATTCTTGAGAGTAACCAACACGCTTACTAAACCACCTCCAAATAAACACAGATAGGTCTGAAGTTGCCTTTTTATATTACCACACATGGTAGTTTTGGGCCATGATTCTAGGAGAGAAGTGAATGAAGGTTTTGAAAATGAGTGATGTATTGAAGCTTCTGGAGTACAGTTAGATTGGATTTTGAGGGTGGTGGATTAGGAATTGGAGGGGGCAGGGACTTGTGTTTGTGATCGCCCTTGTGACCTTGAAAAGCTGCTGAAACTAATGTGCTTTGAAACTTTTCAGGTGAGAAGTACTGTACTGAAGCTGTGTGGTACTGCAGGCTGAGTTCTGAGAGCTCTGTCTTCAGTATATAAAGCTAAGGAAATCGTTCCTTTTGCTTCTATTTTAAGTGGGCCTGTAGTCAAAGCACTGACTTCAGAGAGCTTCTGTAAAAGGTATGAAAGGTGAATCCAGCACAGATGTTACTCAGTTTCTTTCTGTGTCCTTTCTGCTCCTGCTCTCCATTTCCCTAGCAAACTGATAAAGTACTTGTTTTACTTGTTCTAGTTCCCAACAGGAAAATCTCATCCTGGTCAAAAGGTGCTCTGCACACTGGTTTGTGCACAAGAGCTCACTTGAGATATGGCACTAGTTGCAGGCACTGGTTTCTACTGTCTAACATTAAGTTTGATTCTGTGTGGGGCATTTGAAAAAAATGTTTCTAGCTTTTTTTTTTTGAGAAAAGGGTACTCTTCTTTAGTGTGCCTATTCTTATATTAGCTGTTGTAAAACTTGAAGGCAGAAGCCAGACCCAACAGATGTAGTCCATTGACTCCCCTAGGTAGTGACCAGTCCTGCATCTTGGAAGGCAAAGAAGATTATCTATCTCAGAGTCCTGGTACACAATACAGTCTGTTAAGACTCACGGCTGTTTCACTTTGGGCGTCTTCAGTAAGAACTGAAGTGATACCTCTAAGGAGGCTATTAACAGTGTCTAATTACAGGTAGGAGTTGCAGGCATCTTTAGTGGGTGTTATCCAGTAATTGTGGGACTACTACTTATAGGTGTATCAAACTCGGATGCGATGTTTATCCCTTTGCTAGCTTGTCATGTTTTCTGCATCTTTAGCACTTTTCCAGGAGCTGTATTGTAGCAAGGGATTTTTTTTGTTTCACTTTTGCTTTTCTTGGAGATTGTCTTTTTTTAATGTTCTTTTATGGAGTGTAATATGAAAAATACTATTGTACTACTAATGATAATATTAAAATTCCAATACTTCATCTGGATGTGTTATTGTCGCTGATTATGGTTCTGAGGAGCACCTTTTCTAAGCTAGTAGAAGGTTGTGCCTAAAACTTCAAATAGTAGGGGTTTTATACACAAGTAAAAGGAAAGCAATCTTGTGAAAACAATAGCTAGAGCTAATATTGTGAGGAAGGAGATGTGTGAAACTTGGTTCTGTAAATCCTCCAGAAGTGTACCACAATCGAACTGCTGTTCAAAAGATAACCTAGAAGTTCCTAGGCATTCAGTCATGTAAAAGATGCTTTAGTAATAGCAATCTCTTGTTTTGTGGGAGGTTTTCCAACCAACCTGCCCTTAGATTCTGTGCATATCTTACAATGTAAAGAAACTGGAAGCATCTTAAGGTGACTCTGTCTTTTTAATAGTTATTTGTGGGGTCGAGGAAAAGACAAGCATATCACCTTTGCGGATGATTACGTGGGAAAGAGGATGTTTCACAATGTTGGCTAGAGTCAAATAGCTGTGCAGTCTTCTCTGTAGGCAGGCCTTGAGAGCTCATCTGTTTTTTAAAAATGGTAAAAGCTATAGTCTAATATTCTCTTGCGTTTTAAAATTGAAATAATAATTGTGTGATGTAGAAGAAAAGCATTGTTAGGACTCTGCCATTGTGACACTTGTGGTTTTGTATCCTACTTTTTTTTTCATAGTAAACGATAGAATTTATTTCACTACTGCTTCCCCTTTGGTTTGCCTTATGCTGAACCATGTCTATGCTTCTATATGTTTTATTACTGTATTTGAGTATAAGAGTGATGGAGGTTAAGAGCAGTTGAAGATCAGTATCTAGTTTGTAACATTAAATCCAATAGCATGACTTCTCACTTTCTTAACTAGAATGCACCAAACACAAGCAATTCTACGCCAGAGAAGAACTTCCCTAAAATATTTAATGAACTCAAAATAGTAGCTGCTGTTACCTATAACAGCTTACCATGTGTTTTGACTACTTGTTGCAGTGTTGTTTTTAAATTAAGAAAAAAAGGGATGATGTCAACTTAGAATATCTGATTTTTGGAGGGAAGGGGATAAGGTTACAGTGTGCCAAAACAATTTCTGATTTTTTTTTTTTTTTTTTTGACATGAAGAGAAATGGGACTTGACTTACGGAGTCGGAGGGGAAGAAATAAAATTTGAGTATAGTTCAGGATTCTTGAAATGAGCTTGTGTGCTGCTGTTGACAACGTCAGGGAACAGAGTTTAACATAGAAAAATGTTAATGGGGAACGTACTCTGAAATTGTGTTTTTTAAACCCTTCATTAATTTATTTTTGGAAAATATTTTCCTTGAAAAATACTGTATATTCTCAGATATGTTTAATGACCATGCTATTTTCAGTCTAAAGCTTTCCATACTCTGAATTTGTACAGAGGCAAAGTAGGGCTCCATGTAGGAAAAGTGCTAGTCAGTTACTAATTGAAGGGATCTTTTTTCACTGTTGTTTTGCTTTGCTCAGGGTTACCATATTCAAATCTGTTTTCTATAAACAAAAACTTGGGGTAGCAATTCTATAACTGAAGCAACTAATTTTTTTGAAAGGTATCTTAAGGTTTGTCCAGACTTGAAACCTGGTGATGCTGTTGGTTTCACAAAGAATATGAAGCTAATGTGGAAAACTTCTTAATAGGTCTCTCCATATCATCCCTTCCCCCATAGGTCTTGTTTGTGTTTTTACTGAAGCACTGATTAAAACAGAAGCTCTTGCATACAAAGCAGACATGACAGCTTAGATCTGTCATGAATTGTCAGATTTGTGCATGAAGCCTTTCTAAAGTAAGTAATGGTCTTAGAATACTGTACTGGAACCTCCCATCATCTTTTTCTGCTATTTATCTTCTTTTTAGTAATTATTTTAAGCTATCACTAGTGCAAAAAGAATCAGTGAACCTGGACTACCCGTGAGCAAACTTTCTTCTGCAATTGGTTCCGATTTCAGAACTGTTGATTCTTTCCACTTAGTGTTTATCCTCTCATTTCCTTGGGTCAAAGTCTGATACTGTTATTACAGGAGAGAAACTGAAATGAGGGAGGAGAGGAAATGAAAAATAGTGTCCTTAATGAGGAAGAAAACTACAATGCTCTCTAAAGAACTGAAGTCATAAATTCACGGAGAACTTAAGCTAATCCAGAGAATATTTGAGTACGCAGAGCACACTATTCATTGGGGAGTATTCTTCCTTATTCTCTTATCACAGGGTTCTAGTTTCTGTTCATTCATCTGTTTATCATGTGGAAGATTTTTATCAGCAGATATACAGCCTTTTATTACCAAGTTGTGCTGTCTGCCACTAGCCTGTTGGAATTATTTGCCTTTCAGGGGTATCATGACTCTTTGATACTGGCATGAGGAAAACCCAGCAAGTATAAGTTGACCACTGACATCTGTATTGTTGGGTGAGATGGGGAGGAGCTCCTTTGTATTAGTCTTCATTCTCTCTACTTATTTTTGCTAGTGTGTGGTTTCTTTGAGCTCTCTTTCTCCTGTTGTGTCCCTTCTTGAGAAGGGTTGGGGGGGAATGGAAGAAGCTTCAGTCTGTAGTGCTTTTTCCTGACCTGTATGAAAGTTTTTGGTGGGTTTTGTGGTTGTTTTTTTTTTTCCACCCTGAAAAATCCTGCAGATAGAAGAAAACTTGACCTATTTTTACCATGGTTTTAAGGTGTCATGGAATTGGTAGACTCGCATCACTGTTGCTGATGAAGCAAAGATTCCTATCAATAGGAATACTATCAATAAGTAGTTTATATCAATGTGTAGCAAAGATTCCTAGAAGGTCTTTGGATGACCAAAAGGATGTACTTGGACTAAACTACCATGTTCAGAGAAGGAAAGGAAAATTGGAGTGGGCTGATGTGACCCAGAATAATTTTTACGTGCAGAGGGGGAAAAGCAATAAAAGTTGTTTGGTTCAACTGCCAAAAGGTAGTGCCTTCAAAACCCTAGAGACAGGACAAAGGTAAACCCAGCACAGTTAAAGTAGCTAGCATGTAATTTGGTTGAAGCTGAGGTTTTAATTCTGATTTTTTTTCTGTGTTGGTTTCTAGTCATTAAATCTTATGCTACCTCAGTGAGAGTGCTGGGCACTAGATACATCTGCTTCCTTTGTCAGCCAGGCACTGTTGTTGTTTCTTTGCAGCTGTTTAAAAACAATGGATGTAACATTTTGAAAGCTGGCTCACTTAATGTACACAATATAGCTTTGTTTTTGTCTCTTCGTTATGGGGAGTTCATTCCCTCTACCCAAACGGCTTTCTGCTACATGCTGCCTAGTTGGTGAACATCTGGTATTCCTCTTAGTTAAAGATCCTTAGAACTGTTTGGTTTTTTCACCACTTTTCAATGTTGATACAGTACAGGAAAGAGAGTTCTTGTTAGGCCTCTGCATGCACTCAGGCATTTGCTTCTGGAACCCACTTATAATCCTGACTGTTTCATTAAGGAAGAGGTTCTCGTGTAATTACTTAAGTATGTTAGTGCTGCTGTATTTCTGCAGTCTTCTGCCTCTGACCATGTGCTCCTCTTCCTCCTCATGCTGATACTTGGCTGTGTCTCATCTCATGGTGAGAGAGTTATGTGATATGTGTATGTTCGGTATCTATTGCTGAGGTTAATTTTTAGTTTAGCTTCTTGAATCAGCTTGCTAGATGAGGATATGAGAGCAACTATTGATACAAAAGTTGGAGTAGAAAGTACATCTACAGGAGGCGGGCTTACAGCAGTTACCAGTTTAGCTTAGCCTAACTTTACTGGTACCCTGAGATGTTTCAAAGGAGGTTCACTTAAGGTGTAGTTCTTAACACTCGTTCTTAACACTAATGGTTTGGATACCTGATGAACTATATTGCGGATGGAAGTCCTAAATTTACTTGGAATGTTACTGCTGATGAAGAGAAGACCATACTGGAAGTCACATAGCTGTGATAGCATTAGCCACGTTGCAATCCTGAAGTAAAAGAAGATGCAATTAAATGTTGATGTTAAATCCTCTATTATAACTAAATTAAAAATGTGCATCTCTTTTGGACTATCCCCAAATGCATAGCCTGCTACAGATGTTGATATGACTCCCTTCACAGCAGTCATTCCGGTTTAATTAAATATTAGCACTTGCTGACAAGAATATCTTTATTCTGTAGGCACATGAGAATACAGCAGAAACCAAAACTTTACATAGCAAAGGTCACGGTAAGGAGTTTGTCAGAAAGTTCCTGAACAAGTCAAGATGTTTTTTCTGTGCTTTTTGTCACATTTACAAATTTCCATAGGGGATGAGAGGGCTGCATCTGCTCATCCACTGTGGTGTTGGCATTGTTCACTGCCTAACGTGGACCTGGAGTATCTTATCTACTCCCTCCTTCAAGCATAAATTTTGGGGAACTGCAAAGGGACTGAAGTATTTTGGGTGAAACATGAGTAATCTCACCACTGGTTGAGACTAGAATTTGTGGTTGTTTGTCAGGCATTGACTGGTTTTCTGTCCAGGAGTTGCTGGATTTGCTCAAGTTCAGAGGTCTCAGTAAAGTGGATTTTCTTTCTGTATGGTCCAAGAGAAAATCAAACCATCTGAAAATATGTAAGCAATCTGAATTTCGGAAGTTCTTTCTACTGTGCATAATTAAACATGTTTAAGTTTTCTTGGCCATTTGCTATTCTTTTCCACTCCTTTCTCATCCCTTTCTCTGCCACCAGTTTCTATAATAAATTTTAGGTAGAGTTATGAACACCAAGTTTTTCCTTTTATAACTTCTGCAATTACTGTCTTGTTGCCAGATACCTTGAAAATTAGCCAAAAACTCAATTGTTTGATGGCTGTGTTCACTTGTTGAGACCTGCTTATTTTTATGCACAGAGTTCTTATATTTAGGCTTTGAAACATTTGAATTCTGGAAATTGTTGAAACCTAGAGATGGTTCCTGTTCACAGTTTCAGGCCTCCCTGGTATGTTATATAATAAAGCTTGCGATTTCACTTGCTAAAAGCATTAAATACTGCTTTACTTGGATAGCACTATCAGTAAGTAGTTTACATCAACACATAGCAAAACGTTTCTGGGGCCCTTGAAAAAGGAGGTGACTGGAAATAGTCAGCATGGCTCTACCAAGAGTCGGTCATACTTGACCAACCTGACTGACTTCTGTCAAATGGCTAGGTCTTCAGCGGAGGGGAGAGTAGTGGATGTTTTTTTACTTTGACCTCAGCAGGTTGAAGAGTCACCTCAAAAGGCGGCTGATGGTTCATACTGTTCATGGACAGCAGTTATAACTGGACCTCCTCAAAGGTCTGCTGTGACCTGCTTTTTTTTTTTTTTTTTGACTTGATCAATAACATGGAGGAGAAGGTGGAATGCACCTTCATCAGGTATTTGGAAACTTGGTTCCTTGTATAAGTGGCATTTATTTCTAGTGCTGCTAAATAAAATAGCTTGAGCATAACCATTTGCTCTTGTTGACTATTTTTTATATTAAGCATTAGTTACTTGAAATCTACCTATTGAGTAAGCATTGAATAGTACATTCATTGCATAAGCTAATTTCATCTAAGAAAGAAGGGAAAAATATTCCTTCCCGGTGTTAAAAAAAGTTTTAGAACTTTATAGTGATCGATATGTCTTGTCTGTCACTTGTCTTCACCCGTTATTTTGAATGTAGTAGTAAACCAAAGCAATTTGTAGAGCATTTGTTCTTTGAAGTTAGCGGGGGGAGAGTAAGATACTGGAAAAGGAAACAGAGTAAATCTTAGTTTCTCTGAGATCGGTTCACTTCCCTCTTTGCCCAGGCCTGTGAAAACAAGCTGTTATCCTGGATGCTACATGCAGACGTCTCCAAAATGGAGAAGGCTTTAGTCAGATTGATGCTGAAGAAAATATGTACTGGTGTATTTGGGCATGGTGGGTTTAACTGTGGTAGCCCTTCTCATATGTTTGTGCAGAAAGCAATTTTGTTTCTTTCTCATAACCAAGGTAATTTTGGTGACTAGTCAGGTATGTTTCTGCTTTTGCTTTTAAAGAAATCTGTGGTGGCTAATGACAGGCTTCTTTGTCATGGTTTCTGTCTTCCTTTGTCATGGTTTTTAGTCTTCCTTTGAGTCCAGGATCTGGATATATTCTTGTAAAATGATTGCATAAGTATGCCAGACTTTTCCATCTTCGCTCCACTTAAACATGCATGCATGTGCATAAGTATATGCAGGTGCTCTCTCTGTCACATAGTTGTGTGTATTCCTGGTTTGGAAATGGATTTGCTTACACCTCTGTGAAGGTGATACCTATTGATAGTGGAATTTTTTTTGGCGAGTGGTGGCCATTGAATGGTGTAGCTTAGATCACTTCATACTTTCTTCTCTAACAAGTAAAAGGTGTTTACGTGACCTTTTGCTGTGTTACCTTAGACAAGTAAGAACTTTGTGATTAACTTGGCTGCTTTCAGTGTTCATGTATTTTACTAGTTCCAGTCTAGAAGTTGCTATTAAGCAGTTCTTGAGCTATAGATTTTATTAAATACTGGTTGTTGAACCAGGAGAGAAATTGGTCAATTCTTCCGTCTTACTACTTTCAGACTCACAGGCTCTTCTGCTTTATTCACACCTAATATACAAGGAAGAGTCTCTAAAGTGAATCTTTATCAGAAGGACAAAGATCTGGAAGAAATTTGACATTTGTGCTACGTTCAAGGTAAGACTATTAAAATTGTCCATGATCTGATGACAAAAAGCATGAATACTGAGGCTTGCAAAATGGTAGAGTTCTCAGCTTGCATATTATACTATTCTTACAAAATATTATGAATATTTATTAAGTATTAAATACTTCTGCATAATTCTGTGATCAGAGGCATATCAACTAGCTGTGGCTGTGTTCATTAACTAAAACAGTTAAGTAGGTTGCTACATGTAACTAATATTTACTATGTAAAACTGTCTTTTGGGTAGCATGGTTCTTCCCATTTCTAAAACTGATACACTAAGCTGCATGATATAAAACGGAATGTATTACTAAACTGGCAGTGTCTTAGTAACTTTTTTCGGCTTTAAGATCATGTGCTGAGGTTGTAATTTCTATACGGATGCAGTATTACAGCTCTTGAATGACATTTCCAGTCAATTTCAAAATATCAGGAAATAATTGCAAGTTGTAAGGCAGGTTTGCTGCATTTTGGAAGGAATGGTAGATGCATTTCTTTCAGTAAAGCCATAGCTTCAAGCACTTATACAGTTGTCATCTGTCTGCAAGTTAGAGCACCAATCAAGTGGTAGGAGCCATTGACATCATTCAGCAGAGTGATACCATTGCCTTCAGTTTCTATGCACAGTTTAACAAAATGTTTAATAATGTTTTTTGTGTCATTCTTGCAGCATCCTCAGGGAAGAGTGGAGGATGTAACAAGGACTAGGGGGATAAAGCCTGTAGCAAAGTGGAATTCCCTCTAGTGGGACCAGTCTTGCAGAGCATGTTGATGGACTGTCCTGTTGACTGGGCTAGCGTGATGTTCATTTGCAGAGACGGCTGTGTAAGAAGGGGAATACAAGGCCATGGTATCCAGCCATAGAACAGGTGGTGGAGACATTCACATGGAGTCATTCAGAAGGACATAGGAGATGTTTTGGGGACTGGAAAGTACAAGTAGCACTTAATGTAGGCAGCTGGTTGCCTAATGCTAGCTCTTCAGTTTTGGGGGGGGTGGAGACCTACTGAAATTGGCACTCATTGTGCTGAATTCAGCACCTATTTGAAGGCTCAGATCAGCAGTCTTCTATTCATGTACCTATTTCTAATTTGTTGTGACTGTGTGGTTCTGGTTTTTATATAGTAGCTTTTACTCAATTATCTGTGTAATCCCCAAGCTGAATGTCTACTTTTCTTTTTAAACTGCTAAATTCATCAGATCCTTTCAGTTGTCGTTCTCCAAAAGCCTGAATACTTAAGTATTCCTTTGTGAGCCTTAATATTATGGGGTTTTTAATGGATACCTAGTTTAATCCAGGCAGTGTGTTAAACCTAGTATAGAGTATGTGCAGGTGAAGCTTTACAAGTAGTTAAGTGGTAAGACTGAGATGTGAGCTTTGGAAGATATAAATTGTTTTAAAACATCTTGACGTGTTGCCTCTATAAATGGGATGACAGAGTTCAGTGTGTGCCCCCTTGCTACTATTACTGTCGTCTTTTATGCATCTTTGTGCGAAGATGTTCCTATTGCCATTCAGTCCAGCAAGGGCATGTCTTGCAGCCAACAGTGTACAGGAGCAGTAACCTTAGGTGGAGCTGGAGATGGTGTCTTAATCTGTGTTATCCAAATTTGCCTGCAGCTGATGTCTGACCTGATGAATTGCATAAAATGAATATTGAATTATTAACATGCTTGCTTCCCGGAATCCTTTTTGCTGTCAAGTCCATGTAGACCTATCATTACTGCATTGACTGCCTGTAGTGCCTTTAAGCACCCTCTCTAATACTGATTTCTTGAAAACTGGCATGGTCTTCTTGCATGTTAGTTTTAACATTTTTACTGATAAAATTGCCCTTTGAATTTTTGCAGGTGTAGTTCAACACGTATTGTGATACTTGCATAGTGGCAAAATTAAAACTTTTTACTTAGTAGATATATTTGAAACTTCAGCATTGAAATATATATTGCAAATCAAGAGAGTTTAAACTGTACTGATTAAAAGTGAGTCAAATTGATTTATTGTGAAACTGAAGTTGCAGTACTAATTGGACAAAACTTTGAGTATTTAAGCTTGCAAGTTGCCAAGTGGCTGCTTCTTGCCCAGTACTCCTCTGTTTAGATGACAAGTGAAGCAGTTCAGATAGCCTCAATGCAGACACCTGAAAAAGATTCCATGTGTCCAGGCAACGATACTGGAGACTGCTGCCAGAAAAAAAGGTAATGGAAATTTGCTTCACTCTGCAGTTCCTAGAGATGGTAATTTTTCTAATTAAAGTTCAGACTTTTTCTTAAAACTTCTCTAGCCTGATGGAAAAGTAGAGCATGCTGTAAAAGTGCAGGGGGGATTACTGTGTTCTGTGAAGTAGTCTGACAAGCCATCTGTGATCTGAAACCTAACTTTCTATAACATACTGTGGATTGAATAGTATGTATCATGTGTACAGGTATATAGATCCTGTTACAGTATGGCAGTATATCATTACATATCATGTAGGATCAGCTGCTTCTCTTAAGCATTTGTTTATAACTGCATTAAAATGCTTTGAGATATGTCTTACTTGAAGTGAACCAAATCAGTTCAACTGGATTGATTAAAGACTACTATAAATCTGTGTTAGCAATAAGGGAGTGACTTTCTAAGCAAATAGACCCTCTTAGAAATTCTAAGATGTCTTTACATTTCTAAGTGCTGATTCTCTTCATTCTAATACAGTACTGTTACTGAAGTAACTTTGCTAATAGGTGGAAAAAAATTCTTAACATGGAAGAGACTAAGGAAAAAAAAAAAAAAAGATGTTCTAAAACCGTAATTGAGGTATAAAAATAACTACGTATTTTAACAGTTCTTATTTGGAGGCTTCAGTTCCTGTATTATTTAAATTGGTTCTTTTGGAAGATTGCATGTGTGTAGGTTGTTAGTTGACATAACAGATGCTTGAGTTATCTCTTTCCAAGTTGTGCGCTTTGCAGTAAACATTAAAATGCCTATAGCATAGTAGGTGTTAATATTTGGCAGCTTGTAATACTGGTGTTCTTATGTTACTGATTTGAATGTGCTGGTGATTTTATTATGGTGTTGAATGACCTTTTTTTTTTGCATTTAATTTAACTCCTTTTGTGTATAAACCTAGCAAGTGGTAACATGGCTAAAAAAGCCACAAATAGTTCCAAGTGGTTAAGTAGTATGGCAGAGAATTTATGCCTCCTGTAGCTGTCTGCACAGGTACATCAGCAATGTCCCAAGTTTTTTTTTTTAATCTGCTGTGATGGCTCAGTTTTAGTTCATTTGTTTCTGAAGACTTACCCTTAGAAGATGAGGGAAGAATAAGAACCTTACTTGCATTCTTGGAGAATGGAGACTTGCATTAGAGAAAGGGGAAGTCCTTCCCCTAATCATCAGTATCGTATAAAGAAATAAAGAAAAAATTCTTGCTGTCCCTTATAAACTTGCTAAAACTTGATTTCTGTCATTGTCAAACATACCAACATTAGGGAATTTTTACTGTATTTTCTGTACCTGGTGCTAACTAAATACTGTATCTTTGATCTTTTTGCTTATTTTTTCACTTCACTTTGTGGAGTTTAAATTCATTCTGAATTTTGGATATGCTTGTGGTTCCACTTAGGGTTGTGTGTATTATACATGTAAGATAGGGAAAAATGTTAGCTGACATGTGGTTGACAGGCTTAATTCCCCTGATAGAGAAGATGGGATGCTACTGTGCCTTCGAAAATCCTGCGTGGGATATTTGCTCTAAATACAGGTTCTGTACAGAAAGAAGAGTTGTAGAAACAGGGTTTAAGCTTTTTTTCTGTCAGGAGCAGCAGAAATATGTGTTATTGAAGATGATAAACTCCTTATTGGCTTCAATGGTAGTAGCAAGACTTCATTTAAAAGCTGACTTGTTCTAAATGGACTGCCAGCCACTAGTTGCTAGGGTGGGATTCTCCACCCAGATTAAAAATTAACTTTTGAGAACTCTAGCTGTTAGCTGGCTTAAAAATTGCTGAATGTTCAGTGAATGAACAGTGATATCAATCCTTTGAAAACTGTCAAACTTCCTGACTATATCCCACAGCTAGAGCATCTTAAAATTTTGGACCTCAGTCATTTTGCTGTCTTAGCAATGGAGGTGGACAATTCTGCCAGGCTTCTTACCTCCATCCTACAAGGTTTTGAAGTCTGGAACAGTGGAGTTTATTACCCAAATGCTCATACCTGCTACAGAATTAACTGATCTAAAACCTGCTGCTTTCTCTGATTTTCCTGACAACTGCTTCTGTAAGAGCTCTTTATGCTCTTACACCTAAGATGTTCTTCTGAAAGGCTTAACAAGAAAGGGCTAAGCCTGTTCTACTGCATAATCAACAGGGAAAGTTTTTATTTGCAAGATTACTTCTAATTTGAATAACACCATAGTTTACTAACACCTTGCTCTTTTCCTGGGGAAAGGAACGACGATCTCTGCGTGCTCTACTATATGCTGCTCCTACTATACTGCTATAGTGTCTAGAGTGGATGAGAGAGTTCACTTCTGTGTGAAGTGAGGTGTGATTTAGAGACACGCGGTTTTGGCCCAGAGGACTTCAGAGTAGCTGTGCCTTGTGATGTTACCAGATGACAGGTGGGATGGATTCTTTCTCAGAACACTTAACCAGTGCTCAGACTGTGATTTCTGCTTGTTTTAACCAGATGGATATTTACAAAATCCAAGTAATTTACCTGGAGTGGCTGTATTTTTTTTTTAATGTTGATTTGAAGTCCAGGTGTTCAGAGGAAACACACGGACAGATGGTTGCAAACTGACACATTAGCTATTGCTACCTAGGTGTTCTAGCTAGTAAGATGATAATAAATATACCTCATGGGGAAACACCAGAGGAATGTGCTCAAACAGTAGGTGCTTCAATAATAGTAAACATGATCTTACGTTGCCCATGCAAATCACTCTGGTGTGTCTGAGCTGGAATTTTTAATCCCCATCAGTAAGACGGATGTTTGCAGACTCTACCATTTGCATTAAGCAAAAAGAAACACAAACCCATACAGAATAGGAACATATATTCCTCAGTCTGGAACTCCTGGATTGCTGTGGAAGGCGTATCTAGAACTTTACTTACACGATAGCCATAATGTAAGATACAATAAAAACTAGTTAGAGACTTTTGCAGGCTCTTCTCTAGAAAGTCCTAGCAGCCCCAGTGAACATGTTTGTTCAAAGTAGAAGTCCTCTGCTTACAATCCTTCTCTGTAGTTTTAATTGAGGTTTTTCTTTTGTGAAAGAACACTAACACATAAATGCAGTACAGTTTAACTCTTGAAGATACTCTCTTCTCCTTAATTTGACTAACGATCAGGTAGCTGAAAATGAACAAGTTTTGTACTAAGGCATTTTTACTGAAGCATGTTAGATGGCCTTTCTCTTCAGCATTCCTGAAACTGGATGTTTGAAAAGCTGTCCAGCATAACTGGTTGAGAGACGATTACATATTTCTGTGCTGGAGTTATGCTGAGCATAACTCTGGTTTCTTACAGGAGGACAGAGGAGTAAGTGCTTGCCAGCGATCTTGCAGTAGGCAAATGTAGATTGCACACATGCATTATGAATTCTAGTAGGGCTGGCTTTTGGTATTCCTTCATCTTCTGCTTGTATAATTCAACAGAGTTTGAGTTACTCATCAGCTAGATGAGCAGTCTCTGCTTGAGGCGTTCACTTGTACCAGCATAGCTATCTGTGTGGCTGAGCAACAGACATTAGCATGGAAACAGGAACGAGCTGCTGAGAGCAAATATTGCTTAAACTACCACTGCTGCCAAGACATTTACATGGCCATAATGTGAATTTACTGATCTAAAGCTTACCTAAAAAAAGAATTGCAGATAATTTAGGAATTGAAGAGGTGCCTTACAAATGCTTATTAAAGATAGGCCTGCAAGAAAAAAAGTTCAGAATAGCTTTTGTAACTGCTTTCTAGATGTAGCAAAAGGCAGCTTTCCAATGCTGTAGCTTAAGTTCGCCCTTTGTGAGGTGATATTTAAAAGTATGGACCTAATTAGAATGCTAAGCCCATAGTATTATCAAGCTTTTAGACTAGTGTAAAATACTAGCCTAATAGTGTGTTCCTGTTGGAAATTCAGCCTTGAGTAGTTCAAGTTACTAACTTGCAATAAAAGTTTGAACTGCAAACTTCAAACTGCTGAATTAAATTTTCACCAGAACCCCAAGTAAATTTATTTCAAAGCATTTACCTTTTAAAGAAGCCCTGGGTGTTACTCCTAAAATGCAATGGAAAGATACCATTGCACTTTTTGCAAAACCATAATGCTAGATAAACTGCTTCAAAAAGGATAAAGCACTTAAATTACTTCATAGAGGTTTTTAGTTTTGAACTTGTGTTCATTTTCCTTCCTTTAACTGTTGCAATAATGAACATTCTAATGTAGCTTCCACATTTGAAGAGGGGGGAAAAAACAACAAAAAAACACCACACCCACAAAAACACAAATCAAGGCTTTGCCCAGTCTTGGTTGATTCACAGTGCTTTTGTAGAACCAGGAACCACTTAGCAAACACAGAGAGAATTCATTATCCTTTTATTACAAAGGATGAACAACTTTCTATTTATGGTGAAAGTTGTACATTGTCTTGAGTAATTACACAGAAATTAACTCCTGGTTTAGTTTGGGCTTTGTCATATATGTAGACCAAGGAAGAACTACGGCGTGAGCTTGCAGCACAACTAGTCTGCTCCCTTGGTATGTGCTCTCATATTCCCAGAAAAATCAAGAAACCTAATGAATGCCTTTTTTTAGGAGAGGGGTGTTATCCTACATGTACTGTATGTTGGGAGCATGCAATTGGGATGTTGCAGTATACTAGCTAACCTGTGGTAAGCTTACACTATTGCTCTTTTCCTTCTTCCTCCTACTATCTTTTACTTCTGCAAAATCTTTTACTATCTTCTGCATGAACCAGTTTACAATTCTGGGGGATGATATTGGCATTGGTGGTATGGTGATGTCATAAGGTCAATTATGACTTTCTGTTGATGTTCAGAGAGTGGGTTGGTTTGTTTGTTTACTTGTTTTAAAGTAGCAATGATTTGGTTAGCCATAAAAGGTCAGAGTTGTTGCTGGTTGTGGACCAGAACAAACCCAGTGTTTTTCTGGTGCATCTCTGACCAGAGTCTGGAAACTTGCAAAGGACTGGATATTGTAGTGGGTTTTGTTTGTTTTAAACATTAGGATTCAGCTTGAGGATCATTAGTGCTTTGCCACCAGCGTTTTTAAGTATGTATTTAATGATCAGGAAGACCAGCATTTGATGGCTACCCTTGTATAAAATAACATGCTAGGTTCTTCACATTCCTTTAGACAGCATAATTTTTTTTATGTGCTTACTATTAAATATTGGGTTTAATTCTTTAGCAGTGATTTACTTATGATGGCTTTGGTTGCATAGTCTTTCTGTTCTGAAGAAAATACTGTAAACATGGTGAAATTCAAATTCTTTATTAGCCAAGGAAGATTCAAGTTGTGCTCAATTTAAAACTATCCTACTGTAGAATTCTGGTGTCTTAATAAAAAATTATAAAAGTTTACTGAACTAACTTAGTCCTACATACCCCAAAGATTGTATCTTGTAATTTCCTTAAGCCTTTAATAGGAAGCATTCAGTTTTATTCTTGTGATGTAATTTATTATTAGCAATCTGGATAAAACCATTTAATTTGTGTGTGTGGGCATATTCTACACACAAATTATTGGGGGCTGGATATAATAGCTTGTTGTCCCAAAGCTGTATCATGAATCTAAGTGTCTTTTCCTATGGAAAAAAATTGTGCTATTTATCTGAAGAAGAATCACTACTGTGCAGAAGTAAGTAAGTAATGTCCCCTCTTTGTGCAGTGTTCAGTGGTGGAGTATATATCTTAAGATATTCTTGTGTTTCAAGACACTAAATACCTGTATGTCTTCTGAGAATTAATGTAGATAGAATTTGGGTGAATAGGAACATATTCTGGGGTAACATGCTCTTGGCCCAAAATACCTACCTTTGCTCTACTGTAAGCAACCTGTCTCCAGGCTGAAAGTCACCCTTGTCTAATGAATACTCTCACATCCTCTGTAGAGTAGAAGAATTTGGGAGGGGTCAAGCCTCTTGGTTCTGGGAAGCATAATGCTTGTCTTCTGGTCTGCTTTTGTGAGTCAGCCACTGCTAAAGGCTACTGGAGTAGCATCAGAAGAACTGAGCCTCTGAAGCACTTCATCACGGAAGCACCCTGTACCCTCATAGTTAAGGGCACCTTCTGAAGGTGGGAGATGGTGCTCAAAGGGAGTTGCATTCTGTGTTCATGCCCTAGTCACTGGTGTGTTTAAGAAGAGGGAATCAAGCTATTTTGTGCAGTTTTGTGGATCTGTGCTACTTGTGTTTTCTTTTTTTACTGAAGTTCTTGGATGTGGAAACAACTTTTTTTACTGATCAACTTTTTAACTTGGGGGGGAGGGGGAGGCTTTTGCCATATAATCCAATACAATGATTTAGGATACTTGCTGTCTAGTTCTTTCAAAATACCTTTTCAGAGTTCATTAATGATTTAGTGGATGCTGCTTAAGTTTCACAATACTCTGAGCAAATCTGAATCTGCAGCAGATGCTGGTTCTGCACTTCTGGTATTGGCACTTGTCTGATCCTGCATTTCCTAAGCTGGTTCAGAGAGCTCAAGTGGCAGAAAATAATTGACTTTTTCTGGTTTAGTTTGATTCCTTGAACCATCTATCCTATTGTGGTGCCTAAAAAGAGAGAATGTTGGGGAAAATACAGGATTTGCAGCAGTGTAACATTACAGGCATAAAACTTACTGAACCTCTGCAACTCTTCAAGTATTCTGTTTTTTGAGCAATTTCTTGCTTGTGACACTTTTTGCTAGTTGAAAAGTGCTATTTAGTGTTTGGAAGAGGCAAGCCATAATGAAATGTTGTCATAGCTCCATTCTTTGATCAGTGATCTTAAAGTTAAGGTCTGCAGTATGTCGTCTTTATCACTCATTCAGCTCATCAGTGCTGTAATCAGTTTAAAATCATCAGTGTTACAATAAGGCTTGTATTTTCCTCATGCTCCAGACAAAGCTGGCTGTTATCCAGAATTCTTCCTGCAATAGTTCCTTCTGCCTGTGTACTGTCATGGTAACTTTTGTAAGATGCAGTGGTTTATAAGATTAAATATGTAGTCCCTGATCCATGAAGGAATTTGGGCATTTGCATCCTGTTCAAAACAATGGGTAGATGCCTAGATGCTTTTGTAGATACACACATCTGAATTATTAGTTATTTCCTGCTTTTACATTTGAAGATGAATTTATGGTTAATTTTATAGAAACTACTTCTAAAGAAACATAATGATTCTTATTTCAGAGGAGCTGAAATACTTTTGTAACTGAAGCTTATTGCTTTTGTTTTAAACTCTTGTGCGTTTTTACATCTAAGCAAGCAGAATAAAGAGCTTACAAATGATACATGCTGCACTTGGTGGGTTTAAGTTTTGTCAAACACTCAAGGAGTGTACTCTCATTCGAGCAGATAAGTAAAATTAAGCAAATAGCACTGTTACGTTAGCAGGCATGCAAAAGCTATGTTACTGAATTTAGGGACTTGAATGCAAGGTAATAGGCTAGATGACTTTTTAAGTGCTGGTCTGTGCTGGTGAAGGAAATAAGAAAAAAAAGTAAATCTGATTCTTTTGTTAGCATGAATCTTTAATATGGTGTTTAGAGAGTGTACTGAGAGTCTCTTGACATCCAGGCGTAGCTTTAGTTCAGGCACTTCTATTTAGGAAAAACTTGTATTCATGAAAAAATTCATGTACAAATCTGTTGTGAACCACCTGGAATAGCTAACTATGTTCTTTGTTTCTTTCTAGGAAATACCAAAATAAAGCAGATGTTGTGTCCTGTACTGTTATCTCAAGGTTTTGCAAGTCATTCTGTTATATGCTTGACAAGGTTGCAATTACAGGTAAGAACAAATTCTGCCACTTGGAAATTTATGGGAAGGTATAATTGCTTTTATTTTGACTGTGTTTTAACTTGCAACTGACCAAGAATTTAACAAAATTTTCAGAACAGATTGGATAAAAGGATGTGGTTTCCCTTCTTTAAAAGCATTTTAATTTTGCTTAATCTGATTTGTAATAGGGAGGAAATATAATTTAAAGTATAGCTTCTCTGCTCTAGTACAAAGCACTGTTAAATGGAAAAAAAAACCCATTATTTTTTCAACACCTAAATATGTACTGACCCAGATTTTGAAGAAGGTATTTTCTCACACAAAAGACTGCACAGTGTCAGTTAGTAAAAGTCATGAAGTGTTTTGCCACTGTGTTGAGATCAGTGTACCATCTGTGTGTGGCACTTCAAGGTCTGTATTTCCTTAAATGTGCTAATGTCAGCAATACTGCTTAAGTTACCTTTTTTAATTGGTTAGAGAAAATCTCTAAATTTTTGTTACAAGTCCACTGTAATTTCAAGTCTTGAATCACCTTTTCAAGGGTGAACGTTGATTTCTTCTTCCAGGTTACTGAAAATGTTTTGGCTGCTGGTTTTCTATCATAACTTTATCCGACAATGATGCAGATAACTCTTGTCCCGCTATTCAATCACTGTCTTCTAAACTTGTATGTAGGGAACTAAGTCAATGTTCTTTTACTCTGACTTCTTTAAAAAAAAAAAAAATGAACCCAATAAATTCAATGCTACAAAACTATTAATTAAAAAAAAACAAACCACACCACCACAAATATGTCAGAGATTGTGTATTTGGTTTGTATGTTTATGAATAATTTATTTCTGTTTTTAAACAGGGAGTATGTGTTTTGAAGACTGTCCATGAAATAGCTTTATTGCATATGCTGAATCTGCAGAATTATCATCAAGTTAAGGCCTTTCAGTCTTGATTTCACATTTTGGTATCTTTGACAGGAAAAGTTGCTTGCCTTATAAGGGCTGCGCTTGTCAATAGTGGCAGGACAAGAGTCTGGACTGTTGGTATTAAGTGGTCTAATATGTCTTGCTCTGAAGTTGGATGATGCATAGGTCAGTGACAGGTTTGTGCCGAGGAGGCGGCATTGATTGTTCTGCTGCTACAATGAAAGAAGGGTTCAGATATGTGGGGGTTTTTTTGTTACTGTTGTCTTGACTGAATGATTATACTTACTGTGCAGTGATGTAACAGGTTGAGAAAAAGGCACAACTCTTCTTATACTGTGCAAGTCGTAGACTAATTTGTGTTGGAATGGACCTCTAGCACTCATCACGCCCAACCCTTATGTCTGACTTCCTCAGATTTGTGTGTGAATCAACAAGTCACCCCTCAATTATGTAAATAAATGGTTTAGTGTTTTACTGTGGTTCTGTAGACCTGCTGCAGAACACTTATTCTGGTCTTTCAGACCTGTTTAGGAGTAATTTATTGATGATATGAATTGGTGATTCATTGCTGCCCTATTCTCACAAAAATGCATCTGAAGCTTTTGGTAAACAGAGATTGAAAGAGGTAAGAAAAGAAGTTGTCTTCGAAGCCTAAATGTAGAATAAGGGAGAACTCATTTTTAGTGACATACTGCTTCATGCTAATGAGTAAAAAAAACCCTTCAGTTGTAATACCAATAATGTATTGGCTAAACATTGGCTCTCTTTCTTCAAAATCTTATGTGCTATTTCTTTATTAAAAACCTGGCTGCTGGTGGTTAGATTGATGACTGAAAAGGAGCAAACTAAATTTAACTCAAAATAGTTGGTCTCTTATTGAATTTAGAGAAGGAAAAAAAAAATATTCTGCATAGAAATAACTGTAAACTTTGTTAGGGAAGAATCATTGCTTTGTAGTACCCAGGTGCCTTGCATGCATCTGTTTTGAATAGCCTAGTAAAGAAGTAAGGACATGCTTACTGGCTACAGGAAGTATGAGCGAATATATGCAAACAAAAGGAATTTCAGTTAATATCATGGGGCACAAATCTTGTCATAGTATGGTCAGTAGGGATAAACAAGAGTACAGTGCTGTCTTCTGGGTGGTATAATAAAGCCACACCACGTTGCAGGGTTTGAGTTAAGGACAAAATGTTACTTCGGGGTTAATAAGCCCAAACAGGTAATAACTGGTTTAACCAAGTAGGTCCATTTCACTCGGGTGCCAGTGCACCAAACTCCTACTTCAAGAAAATGGTACAAAAGCATGAATACTGGTTTATGCAGAGCTATCTTGGCTCTCAGACTTTAGCCTTCATTCTGTTCCCATGATGGTGCTAGAAGCAATAGTCTGTTTCCTTTGCACTGTTTGGGCCCAATTTTGTTGTGCTTGGTGAACCAACCTGGGTATTTATGTATCTTACATAACACTTTTTGTATGGTTAATCTGTAACTCAGATAAACTGTTTGCAGATAACAAAGGGGATTGGATTTCCCAGACTTCATAGTGTTTAGAGGAAATCTTGATAAAGAAAACCTGAAGTTGTTACCTGGAAAAAGATAAGTGACATTAATGAAGGGATTGACTGCAGTAGTGTTTCTTGCTGAGAATGATACTACATTCCTCTTGTTCAGTAGTAAGTCCCAGCCGTGGTACCAAAGTGAACTAAGGGCTGATTGCTGTCAGAAGTCATGCTGGCAAGGACAGGATTCTGTGTAACTAACTAGGAAAATCACTACATATGCAACTTACGTAAGGGTGAAGCTGTGTGATGAGAACTTGGTGACCGTAAAAATGCATCAACCTGGGCACTGATATCTTCGTACTACATGCTGTGATTGCAAAGCTAGTCAGAGTCCACTTCCAAGTTTTCTGTGAAGTTCGTCTTGAATATTTGAGGTATGATCTCTAACTTTGCACATACCAAATGGCACTCCAGAAAAATAAGAAGCCACAGCATGGAAGTGTGCAACTCACCCATGAGAGTCAGATGGTTGCCATGTAAGCTGAGCTTAAAGATATGCAGTTGCCTAGCTTCATCCATGTTTTAGTAAAGCACAAGAAAGCAAAATATGAAATGAACCTCTGAAAAGACCATGAGCATATATGTTTTTCTGGTGTTAACATAGCTTAAAAGGTTATAGCTCTTAACCTAGCTCCTGGTGCTTCTTTCTATTTTTTCCCACACTGTCTTCCCTGTTGAAGGTTACTGCCCCCTTGGATCTGCTGTCTAAGCTGCTGGCTTCAAAACCCACTGCAGTCAAAGTCACAAAGTTTCAAAATACTAAAGCTAACTTTACACCTCTTCAGTGAAAGAGTACAAAGACTTAAGGGCAAAAACATCTCAGCCAGCAGTTCTGAAAGAAAAGAAATTGCTGGCACAATGTAGTGGTGAGTAGCTGAGGCAGAGCAGCAGTGATAATGTTTTCGGGTATTGCCACTGACATTGAAAATAGATGTGAATCCACAGTGCTAAATTACGCCTGTAGTTGTTTTGTAGCTCCAGACCAGTTTAAAGCAGCAGACCAGTTTAAAGCAGCAGAAGCATGTTCTTGACTCTTCATATCCTTTTTAACTTGTTGGTTTTAAAGACCGGGGGTGGGGGGAAATGTTGTGTGTTTTGCTTGGTTTTGTTATTGTTTTCCCCTGGCTGTAACAATAGAGATGCAGAAATTAATTTCAAAGTTATAGCTGTAGCTCCTAGCTATGTGGTCTACCTGGTGATGGGGATAACTTGCAAAATTTTTGAAATTCCTTGTTTAAAAGCCTATTGGGCTTCTTTCATGTCATCCTGGCAGGAAAAGTTTTTGACAGTGGGCTCTATATTAAAGGTTTAATTTCTGTGTGTCAGTATATTTGATCAGCTGAGATCCTTCCTGATGGTGACTCTCATGGCAACAGATAATTTTAAAACAAAACAAAAACCCCTTAAAACAATAAACCCTATAGTGAGTGGACATGAATGATAATCACTGTCCTTTTATGTAGTTAATTTTTAAGTGAGAGTAAAATATTCAGATCTCATTCTTAGACTCCAATAATTGCTGTTTGACTCTGCCAGTACTTGTGGCTATGTAGTTAGAGTAGCTGTTACAGCCAAGCTTCAAGTAGAGCTCTTGCTCAAAAATTCAGTAGCTCTTTGCCTAATGTAAATTTAGGTAGTGCCAGCATTTTTAAGGTTGGTAGGTAAAAGTGATCTCAAGTTTTCCAAGATCAAAAATTGTTTCATCCATCAAATGAACTTGTATTTAATATGCATATAGTATAAATAGATAGTATTATGTAACTGGTGATAGTATAATGATCATATATTGTAAGCAAACACACGATTACTAACAGATTATTTAAAATATACTGTCACTATTTCTTTGGTGTTGAAGGGTACAGGGAATCTTTGAATGTCAAAACTATCTACAGTGTGTGTAGACACATCTGTTGGGTTGTGTGTGTGTGTATGCACATGCATACGCACTAGAGAGAGAGAGTGTAAGATGGAGACAGAGGAGCTTTCTACTAAGGCTAAGTTTGAATTTTTTACTTCAACCAGAAAAGTTATTTCTTCCTGCATTTTCAATAAGCTTTGAAATTATTTGTCACAGATATTTTGATTATTTACTTGTCACTTACATCTTTAATATCTAGTGCAGCATTTTCTGTTGAAACGTCATATTTTTTTATAGCAGGAGCACATGTGTTTTGTAACAGGAAACTCTGGCACTGTTTCTTTTCCACAGCACTGACTTATTAAAAATGACTGGCCTGTTGAGTGAATCCTTCTGAGGAAGAGACATTTTACAGTACACTTTTATGACCTAAGCCCAAAAGATTGATGTTGGATCATTCTCGTTATATGAAAATTATTGCCTTTGGGACTGTTGGCCATCAAGGTATTAGTCTAGTTCTGATGTTCTATTTGAAACTGACATGTTATCCAAAAATAATTTTATAGTAGCTACAAAAACTTTGATTATGGCTTTCAGACATTTATAATCTAATTACATTTTGGCCGCCTTCATGACAACCAGCAAATAAATATTTCTGCCTGTTAAATATAAAACTGTATGGAAAGGAGCATGCTTTTCGTTTAAAGTAGCAGCCCATTTCCCCTTCAGGATGTAGTAGAAAATCATGGATATCTGTAACTGAGCAAGAACCATTTGCCATTTTATAAGTAGATCTTGGGAGAAAATCAGTGGGTGTGGTTGTTTTTCTTTTAAACAGAGAAATTAAAACTTGTGCACAGACCTGATTTTAAGACAATGTACTATATGGCTGATCTAATACCAAAGAAAGTCTTCGCTGTGTAGCTGTGGGGAAAAGGATACTTGCCACAAGTTTTACTTCCATGTCAGAGGACATGGGTTTTGTCTTCATACTTCCATACCTCAAAAGGATAGCTGTCTTTGGTTTCCTGAGCCTGAATTGTTGCTGATGATTCTTGTATATGAGATAAGGACCCCACATAGGATTTGCATCAGCTAGGAAACATCAGAGAATAATATATGCTGGGAGTTAGAGAAGTAAGCCTTGGGTTAGGTTTTTGCCCTGGGAAAGGGATGTCAGCTTTTGTTAGAGATTCACAGCTCTGAACTGAAAATGGCTTAGCTATTGATTTAAAACTAGATTTAAAACTAGAGATGAAGATTGTACAGTAGAGTCGTAGCTAGGGCCCCCGCTTTAGCAGCATATTGCTTAGATTCAGTTTCTTCCATTGCCAGAGAGGGGGAAAGGCCAGTATTTTCTTCCTCTAAAGGCCTTCAAAAAGCCTTTTGAGCCTTGGTTGATTATGGCTGGTGATGGGGGGGGGGTTAATTATTATTTTTATTCTTTATTTTTCCCAGACATGGGAAGACTCCTGGAAGAAGGGAATCCTAGGTTTCCATTCATGATCTGAGGAATACATACTGGTTTAGAGAACAGTCTGTGGAGCATGGATGAGAGCTAAGGCCTTTTCCACTTCCAAGGAAGTTTTGGAATTACAGTAGATATGGTCTTTCAGATTTTGAAAGTTTCAGCTAATAATCTTATGTGGGGTAAATATTTTTACCAGAAGGAAATTAAATTGTTTTCTCAGGCCAAAGGGTGTTGAAGGCCAGTTGCTGTCTTCCAACTATGTAATGGCAGGGTATAGAGAAGGTAGGGCTATGTTCTTCCCAGAGGGGTGTGATGAAAGACTAAGAGGCAAAAGTACAAGTTGCACTGATGGGGTTCTGTTCTCATTACGAGTGTGGTCAGACATGAACTCGTTGCTCAGAGGCTATGGAATCTCTGTCCTTCAAGATGTTAAAACCTTGACAAGGATCTGAACAGCCTGAGCTATCTTTGGTGTCGGTTATCATATTGATTGAACTTTCAGTAGGGGTTTGGACTAGATAAATTCTAGAGGTCTCTTCCAACTTTAATTGTTCTGTTATTCTGTAACTTGTGAATTTTGACCCGACTTAAACATTATCTAGATGCTTGTGTCAAGACTGACTTGTATCTAGTCTAGTGTGCTTAAAATAAGAGATGGAAACACCAGGTTAGACCTATGATAGGCTTTGCCTTCTGTAGGATTTTTGCATCTCTCTTTGGCTGAGTCCCATTTTTAGGTGCTCAAGTCTGTTTATGGATCTAGCCTGAGATGTTAAAAGAGGGACAAAACTAGATGTGAGTACAAGAGTACTTTTTTCCAGTGGAACTGTTTTCTTTCTGTAACCTTTAATTTTGGAGAGAACAAGTAGTGTTTTGTTTGTTATGTTGTGTTTTGTTAGGTGTGTTTGTGTGTTTGTTTTTAAAGCTGCTTTGCTAAAAAAGTAAAGTTTAGTATGATACCACAAATTTCATGAAAATAGCTCTGATTTAGTTAACTAATTTGTGCCCAGGTAAATACACAGCTGAGTTTACTGCTGTAGTTGTGTGTGTTGGCACTGTAGATGTGAAGTTTAAATGGCATTTGTGCATAACTCCTGATAGAAATATACTGTACTCTCCTGTACGCCATGTCATTTGCTTGTTACTTTCTGTAACTTCGTAGTATTTTTAAAATGCTAAAAGTCATTGCTCTTAAAAATGAAGTTTTTAACAGAACTGGTGTTCATCCATTTTAAGTCATCTGTGTGCCTTGCTATCACTGATAATTTTGATTGAAAACCTGAGTTTCAATGAATTAGGGAAATCACTGGGGTTTTTTCTTCCATGCTCAGTGAAATGGCTTGACTTTTTCAGCTCATCTTCAAACCAGTTGCTGACTTACAGAGTTTATGTAATAGACACAGTGATAGAAAGATTTCGACATGTTTGGTGTTTTTTTATAGGACCAGCCTTAAGTTAGATTCCTAAACTTACTGTTTTTTACTGATTGCAAGTTAATCTTTGCATCCTTTATTAAAGATTTGTAATATTAAATAGGATATTTAGAGTATCAAGAATATAATCTTGAATAGTATCATCTTTCTTTTCAGTTTCTCATTCCTGTTCTATAAGTGAAACTACTTAGGAAATTGGTAAAGCTAAGATCTGGAACTTGAGCTTTTGGTGTTGTTTTTTTTTTTAAAACAGTATTTTTTATTTTATATATATAAAACGCAACACTCAGTATTGAGCTCACACGCTTTTGCATTTAGATAGGTTTTGATCTTTTTCCATACTCAGTCATATGATTTCTTCCACACTTTTGATTTTTAAGACCGTAAGGACATACTTAATTAAAGCAATCTCATACTGGGTCCAAAGTGTTGGAGGACTTCTGTCATTTTGGCAGCATTTCAGCTGTGTTACATTTTACCAGTAAGAATGTGTGTTTGTGCTTTTAAAATAGCTTTATATTGTGTGTAACTTGTGAATGAGTAGTCATCAGCTATTAAAATCCTTTAATGGATCTCCTTTACTGATGTTAGTTGAACTATTAAACTATGTGGAACTTGCTCAGCTCTTAACTGAGAACATCAGTTGCTGAGAGCACGAAGAGCACTTGTTTGTGGTGGTGTGTAGCACTGCCTTGCTTTGCTTTTATGACACCATTTGACACTGATTCCTTTTTGTTCATTTATTTTTCCAAAGCAAAATCAGATCTTTCAAGAGAGCGTTGTAAAAAGCATTTTGGCTGTGTATCTCACTAAGTAATGAATACCTCATTTCTGTTGCTGTGTGTTGCTTACACTGATTCACAGTTGTTGTGGTTTAACCCCAGCCAGCAACTAAGCCCCACACAGCCACTTGCTGTCCCCCACGATGGGATGGGGGAGAGAATCAGAAGAGTAAAAGTGAGAAAACTCATGGGTTGAGATAAACACAGTTTAATAGGGAAAGCAAAAGCCGTGCACACAAGCAAAGCAAAACAAGGAATTCATTCCCTGCTTCCCATGGGCAGGCAGGTGTCCAGCCATCTCCAAGAAAGCAGGGCTCCATCATGCGACTTTGGAAGACAAATGTCATCACTTTGAATGTCCCCCCTTCCTCCTTCTTCCCCCAGCCTTATATACTGAGCATGATGTCTTACGGTATGGAATATCCCTTTGGTCAGTTGGGGTCAGCTGTTCCAGCTGTGTCCCCACCCAGCTTCTTGTGCGCTCCCAGCCTCCTTGCTGATGCCGGTGCAAGAGGCAGAAAAGGCCTTGACTCTGCGTAAGCAGCAATAATGAAAACACTCCTGTGTTATCAATGCTGTTTCCAGCACAAATCCCAAACATGGCCCCATATTAACTGCTGTGAAGAAAACGAACTCTATCCCAGCCAAAACCAGCACAGCAGTGTTGGACATACGCTTTTCAGATAAAGAAGGAAAAATAATGATGCAAATAATTGTGAGTAGAATATAACTGACTACTTTCTCTTGCAAATTACATACAGTGTGAAGCTTACAATGCATAACATAAGGTTGTGTAGTCATTTTATCTTCCTCTTTGCTATCCCAGGTAATATAATTAGAGGCCAGTGGATGGTGACTGCAGAGATTAAGAACAAAGATAACATTTATGCCTTCTTGTGTGTGAAATTCTTTAGATAGTACCATAAAACTGAACTGATTGGGAAGGTGGGTGAAGTTAAGGATGGATAGTTTGTGTTTGAAAGGGCTTAATGACTTCAAGTTGTTAAAAGTACAGAAAGTATTTTGAGAATATTAGGTGTGGGTTTGAAGTCATTCTGTAACTTGCCTTTTTGTATTGTATGTGCCATTCTCTGTGAAATTGGTAGTTCTGGATTTGCTTTATAAAGTCCAGTTTCAGGAATATTTTTATGTTTATATGGAGTAAAATCAAATTGGCAACAACCTTTGAACACGTTCTCTTAATTTGGTTTTACTATAGATTCTGCAGCTGAGGATGTGCACCTTGTACATGGAATGCCCATTTTTGTGGGCGTAAAAGGCTCAGGGCGCTTTCTTTGGTGTCACACAACTTTTTTTTTTTTAATGGCTACTTAATTTACTAAGTACAAGACTTCTGTTATAACATCAGACTTCTTGATAGCAGAAGATTGGTACATAGAGACAACTAAATGTTATGCAAGTGTAAAGTTCCCGAAGAAATTAGAAGTGATTAAAAAGCATGGTAGTATCTTATAGCTGAACTAGAGGGGGTAATTGCACAGTGTTAGCATTTATAGTGTCCATGCAAAACCTCAATTTTTAGCTGAATGTTTAAGAAATCATCTCTAGCAAATCTTTCTATGTCAGAACAGATAATTTAAAGACTTGTAATTAAAACATAGCATAGTACTCTAACGTAAAAGGTGTTTAAATTCTGGCATCTCTCAGTTGATTTGACTTAGCCAGGTGCTTTCTCTCTACTTTTTTTAAAGAAAAAGTACATCAAGTTATATGATGTTTCGTTTCTTACAGAAACACATTGCTCCTTTTTTGTAATGTTAGTAGCACCTGAATGAAAGGGCATTAAACCTGAATCAAGACAGACAGTAAAATTAGACTAAGTAGTAAACCAGGTAAGGAGTTGCTGCAATACTTAGGGAAGTTTGTCTAAACTTGTATTAAAGTAAGAGTGGGAGATACATTTCAAAAGAGGCATAACTTGTGAGCAAACTGTTGGGGTCTGTTAGAGATCCTTGGCACTTCAAAGTTTGGATTACCTGGAGGAAAGTCCTAAAGTTTACCCTAAAAAGGGAGGTGGAGTGCAGAATCTAGCTGAAACCTTTTCCTCATTGCATTGTATTATTCTTTATATCTCTTGTCAAAGCAAGCTGTGTATGCTGAAAATGTGTTTAGATGAGGGGTGTGGCAGAAGTAGGGATTTCATAACCTCTTTTTCTGAGCTGGTAACGAACTCTTAAACCAGAACTAGATTGTCATGACTCTGCAGGCTTGGTGGGTACTAATGTGTTGGAGACCTAGTGACTGCTCAGGATCAGTCGTGGCAGAATTCTCTCAAATTCTGTTTGTATGAAGGTTGCTGTAATTTTCACATCCAGTCACTAAGGGTTTCATGGGCAGTCATTTTTAGCATGATTAGAGGTTGTGGTATCTGAGTATCTGAAGTTCTCAGACAAGTACTATGGGATCTGTGGATTAAAGAATGCATTCTCTGACTTCATAAAGTGTGAAGTAGTCCAGTACAGGAGAGGAAGTCAGAAGTCCTCTAAAGCTTCAACATAGCTTACTCACACTTCACCTGCAAGCTTGCTCTCTGAAGATGTTTTTTTTTTCTCATATATTTTGAAGTAGGTTATCAGATACTGAAGAACTAACTTTCTGTGGATTATTTTCTTCCCTTAGATAGCTCGTATCTTTTGTAACTGAATACATTTTAAAATCAAGATCGATGCATCTTTGAACTTAAAATCACATGTATACACATGAACGTCTTTTAGGGATGGTAAAAATGGCAATGTTTTACAAAGGACTAAGTGTAATTTATTAAGAGAATCCCATGAGAAGTTTTATTGGATCGAAGTGGGATTTGGCACCTTGCTGCTTCTAGCAGATGGTCTATGTTCTCCTATTGTCACTTTTGCTATGCTTAACAATACAGTAGCAGCACAGTACCTGCAAAGCTAGTGAAACCAGTCAGTTCTTACTTATGAAGTATTTGCTTTTCTTCATGCCACAGTAAAACTGGAAAGAGAACAGGAGTCATATGATTGATTTTTTTCCAGCATGAATTAGTTTCTGCAGAGAATGACAAAATTGGCAGGGCTGCAAAGGTACGTCAACTACTCTGCAACACAACACCTCACCAAAAAAACGCACCAAAAACACACAGGGGTCTGTAAGTTCACACTTCATGATGTCATTTATTAATTACTTCCTCCCCCATTTTAGTTGTTGACTTCTGCACATGTGCATGCTTTTTCACTTGTTTTATAATGAAGAAACACAGAAAAGGGAGAATAAAGCTTATATGGAGTGGTGGTTTTATAAACAAGACTTTTCTTCTCTGTTTTCCAGATTCAATATTGCATAAACATGGGTGCATTTTTGGATAAACCAAAAACTGAAAAACATAATGCTCATGGTGCAGGGAATGGCTTGCGTTATGGCCTCAGCAGTATGCAGGGATGGAGAGTGGAAATGGAAGATGCTCACACAGCTGTTGTAGGTATTCCCCATGGCTTAGAGGACTGGTCCTTTTTTGCTGTCTATGATGGTCACGCAGGATCTCGTGTTGCGAATTATTGCTCCACGCACTTATTAGAACACATCACTAACAATGAAGACTTTAGGGCGACAGAAAAACCTGGATCTGCTCTTGAACCTTCAGTGGAAAATGTCAAGAGTGGAATCAGAACTGGCTTTTTGAAAATTGATGAGTATATGCGCAATTTCTCAGACCTCAGAAATGGGATGGACAGAAGTGGCTCAACAGCAGTGGGAGTTATGATTTCACCTGAGCATGTATACTTTATCAATTGTGGTGATTCACGTGCTGTTCTCTATAGGAATGGACAAGTCTGTTTTTCAACACAGGATCACAAACCTTGCAACCCAAGGGAGAAAGAGCGAATCCAGAATGCAGGAGGCAGTGTAATGATTCAGCGTGTTAATGGTTCACTGGCAGTTTCTCGAGCTCTGGGGGACTATGACTACAAATGTGTTGATGGTAAAGGCCCTACAGAACAACTTGTTTCTCCAGAGCCTGAGGTTTGTGAAATTTTAAGGGCAGAAGAAGATGAGTTTATCATCTTGGCTTGTGATGGAATCTGGGATGTAATGAGCAATGAAGAGCTCTGTGAATTTGTTAAGTCTAGACTTGAAGTATCAGATGACCTGGAAAAAGTGTGCAATTGGGTAGTGGACACTTGTTTACATAAGGTATGTAACTGTTTTCTCCAAGAAGCTGTTCTAAAATGATCTTCTGTTTAGATGGGTACAGTGTTAACAGGAGTTCCTAGCTTACTCTCCCCCTTCTCCCTCTTCCTTCCCTCAAACTTCTGTACCCACTTGAATATATATCCTTGCTGAAGAATATATAACCTTATCCTTTGTGCCTTGAGAGGTGACAGCAATTGCAAAAATAAAGGTTTATTATTTTCTCAAATAACGCTTGCATATAGTTCCAGCTTTAAATTTTGTTTCCAGATACAAAATTTTTAAAACTAATAAATTCCGTGCAAGGTATTTTGGGGGTTTTTTTTGTTCTTTCAAGTTGGGCAGTTGCATAAAACCAGTGTTTGCACCATCTCCTCTTCAAGGTATGGTTTGTCTGTAATCTCAAGTGGTGTCCTCCACTTACTGTTGTAGTGGAGAAGTGCTACTTTTGCAACTGAGCTTGCTTATACTCCTCAAATTTAGAGTTTGTTCAGAGCAACTACAGGTTGGTCTACAAATGTTTCATAGGTATACAATTTCCAGCATTCCCTGAAAAATGCAACTCCTATTAGTGCAAATAGAGTTCCTTCATTAGGCCACAGACCTAACATGCAATTTTGAAGAAAATATTAAAATTCAGAATTCTGACACTAAAGGGTAGGTAATTTTTTTCAGAAATAGGGTTTTATTCCAGCATGTACTATACATTGGATGATTGGTTTAAATGTCGTGGCTTTTCTGACCAAACACTTGGCTGGCCTTGTTAAAGGATGGTCACTATAGTATACTTTCAGTAAAACTGACCCTGACCTCATGCTCATTTTATGAAGTCAGATCCTGGATCTCTGTAGTTTAATGATATTAGAATGTTGTTCTCTGTCTTCAGGATGTGAATTGTACGACATAATATTAACTGCTGTAAAAGATAGATGTCCCCATGTGCTTGGTACAAAAGGGAACGTAGAATAGCTCCTGAGTACTTCTGAAGGAATTTATTCTAGTATCAGATTACTACTTAATTTCTTCAGGAGAAGGAGTTTTGATAGATGATAGGAACTATCCGGTAGGTTGGGTTTACACAGAAACAATACGCAGTGACTAATGGCACTTAAATTTCTACCAAAAAAAAAAAAAATCTTTATTTCAAACCAGGAGTTTAAATTTTGGTTCTACTGGATCTCCTTCTAAGACTTAGACACTGTGTTTTTAAATTGGGATATGGATTATAATTTTGAAAAATAAATATGACCAGGGAAGTGGTATCAGAGCTTACTAAGTGAAGACTGGCATTACAGTTAGTATCTGAAAAAGCTGTTGGCTGATGTTGCTGAGCACATGATAGTCTGTAAGGTCAGCTTCCATACTAAATGAATTCATATTTTGTTCTTATTTTGCTTCAAATTGCTATGTATGACACAGGTGCATTCTGATAAACAGATTTGTAATTAATGTAATGTCTTACATGAATGCTCACAAACTCAAATAAATTAGTAGCTGGAGCTAGCTATTCTAGTAGTGTAGGGTAAGTATTCTGCATTTCATTTTGCAGCATGAGTTGGTTTTTAACTTGGCTTAAGGGAACATTAAATGACTGTCTAGTTTCTGACCTGTTTTCTTGATACTATTTTAAAACTGTTGACATGTAAATAAGTCCATTAAATATCTTAAACTTTTAAGACTAAATGTACAATAAAATCAGTAAAATTAATTCTAGTGAATAGTTTAGTTGGGAAACCTAGAGGTTCTTATAAATCAAAGTACAGTTTTATTGCAAGGTTTCATTTTTTCCAGGTATATGTTTAGTACTGTATTTGGAACAAGTAATAATGTGACTAGAATAGAAAGATGAAAAATAAGACTAAAGATCCTAACTGTTCTTTTTTCTTTGTTGTATAGGGGAGTCGTGATAACATGAGTATCGTACTAGTTTGTTTTTCAAATGCTCCTAAGGTCTCAGATGAAGCAGTGAAAAAAGATGCCGAGTTGGATAAGTACTTGGAATCACGGGTTGAAGGTACGAAATCAGTTTTGTTCATTAGAAGTGCTGTCGTAACATTCTCGAGCACGAAAACAAAAACCCTGAAAGCCATGATGCCACTATATGTTGAGTCAAATTCAGGCTTGGTTACAACTCTGAATTTTTGTGTGTCAGCAAAAATGTTTTAAGCCACGTGGTTAGTTTATCCTGATATTCCACGGTGTGCTCTTAATGTGAGCTTTAGGTTTTTACTTCTCTTTACAGGTCAAAATGCAGCTACTGACCTTGCAGAGTGTTATATCAGCTAAGTAAATTGTGATATTGTTAATGTCTTCCTTATAAAATAGCGTTAAAAGGGATCCTTGTGGTATTTGCTCCCTTGGTGAAAGTTATTGACAAAAAGAAAAAGCTGTATTGGGTTTTCACGAAGGTACAGCCTATTCATCTAATTATACAAGCTTTTTTAACTGCTTCTATTTGACACAGCTGTAAGTGAGTTATTTTTCGCACCAACAACTTTTTTAAATGCACTTTTGTGAAAACAAGAGTATAAATTATAAAAATACGTATGTATACAAAAGCCTTAAATTATCCCTTTGGATTCTGAATGCTTACCAAGTGTCTGTGTATGTGTGAATAAAAACCATATAACCATCTAGAACTTCCATGGAGGACTACGCTTAATTCCTAACCAGTTTCATTTAGTCACTGACTTATAACTCTTCACTTATCCAAAAGGTTGAATGCAACTTCTTCCCTTAAGCAGAAACAGCGAAAGGAAAGTTAGACTAAGAATGAAAGGCTTGCCCTTGTATGTTTATTGCTTTTCTGCAGCATTCTTAATGTCAGAAAAATGGACATTTGAAGCAGGCTTTCAAACTCTTGCTTCTAACTTAAAATCTTTTAACACTGGTCAAGGCTGTTTAAGGTCTGATGACACCTGTATGTAGTGGCGTCCCAGTCTCTTCAGTCTTCTTAATTACTCTACTGATTCTGGTATAGCTTAATTTTGGCAGAATTGTCTGAAGTTCGGGGCTGATATTGAAAGTTCACCTTTTTTATAATACTGTTCTTAGCTGGCCAGGTTTTTGCAGAAGCAACCCAGGCATGAAAATAACTGAGTTCTTGGAACAGTTTGTCTTGCTGTTACAAACGTTGCTAGGATAATACTGTGAAGTAGCATCATTGGAGAGAAGCAGTCATTGGAGGTTTTGAAAGCCTTGTTACAATTCTTTAAAATTCTGTAGTCTCATCAGAAGAATACTGAAGCACTGTCACCAACTTAGGGTGATGCAATTTATTAACCCATTTGTTGGAGCTATCTGTTACAGTATTCAAGGAAGGAAAGGCTTTACTGAAGAGAAAGCTGGCTGAGAAATTGTACCCTTTCTTCACTTGTTTCAGGCCTGGACTAGAATATTCTGATCACTAGATCCAAGTTTAACTATGTTTCATGAAGAGGTGGTCCCTTCGTAGATTGATAATGAGTTGTGTAGCTTTGATGTGTTTGTTCCAGGTACTGAGACCAGCTTTATCCTATAGTATTGCTGTTGTGATAGTACTTTTCTGTGTTCATATTGAAAAAAGTGATATTGGCAGTCTACAGGACTGTTCAGCAGACTTCCTTGAAAGTACCTTTAAATTTGGTTGCCAAGATGTTTGGGACTTTGCAGGTCAGATCCAGCATAAAGCCACCATCTTGAGACTGTAACAAGGTCTCAGTGACATAAGCCACAGCTTTGGCCACTGGCACCCTGAGCTTGAGCACTTTTTATGAAAGAAGGTATGACTGACCAAAATTTGTGGAAACTTTCCAGGCACCCAAGCACAGTGTATATAATCTGTAGAGGTAGAATAGTTAATTTCCTTTCTTACGACTATTTGATGAGAATTACTGATACAGAACTCCAGCACTATCACATATGGAGAGATGCCACTTCTGTTTTTCTTGTTGGTTTTGGTTTATTTGAATATCTGAGACACCCACTGGCTTTTTAACATACTGTAATGGATACTGAAAGGACTGATTTGACGTGCTTTCATTAGAAAGTAGTTCATATCCAAATGAGCAGCATTAGGTATAAATGAGAAGTAATCTGTAGATCTGAGGAGATCGGGAATCTTCTTGAGAATGTACAACAGCAAAAATCCCACAGCTAACTCTTCATAACTTAATTCTTAACACTAACTCAGTGTAAAACGCAACAGTGATATGGAAATGTACATGCAGCCACTGCAACCTGGTTGCTGTGGACAACCATTAAAACTTATTTTAATGCTGGAAATTACACTTGCTGTAGGTATTTTCTCATTTAACTTTTATTTTCACAGCTGTTCTACACTAATTTATGTTCTTTGTCTAGATACCTTTTTTTAATTGTACTCTTATTTAAGCAAATTAGGTTAACTTAGAAATTTCTTTGTGTTTGCGTCAGTGTCACAGTTATCTAGATAGTTGATATAACAAACCTTAATTTTTAAATATATATATAAGAAGGCCTTCAGGCCATGATACAGGTTACCTCTGAATGCGCTGATGTTGCGTGTGGTGTCTTTCCCTCTTGTTTAAATGGGATGTAATTGAAATGGCTTGCATATTTGTATTTTCTGTTGAGATTAGAGCGAGCTAATGGTCACTTCAAATGCTAACTCTAGGCATGTTTCTCAGAACTTGGCTTACATCCCAGGCTTCCTAGATGACACTAGTTAAGATAAATACCTATTATCTTCCTATGTCTGTGTAGAGTACATGAGCTGTTAATAGGCTCTGGGAGAGAGCCAGGAGTAGTTACCTTCACTGACAGCAGTCAGGTGTGCACACAGTGGTTACTGGTTAGTATTCCCAGCTTCTTGTTGGGTCCTCTCTTCGTTAGCAAATAGGTGGAAAATGTATAGAACTGCAGTGTATTTTATTGCTTTCATAAGTGAATGTTAAGAAGAATAATAGAAAAGCTGTCGAATAGTTTCTGATCCGTGTGACTGGTTTAACAGAGAATGATGTAGCACTACTTGCTAGTAACAATGCAGTGTTGTAGAATAATTGAGTTACTACTTTAGTGTATCAAAATAACTTCTTAGCAGAAATCTATTTTAGCTATGTTGTTGTATTTAACAAATACTGCACACACCAAAAAGAAGTGGAGAGTTTGTAGTCCGATGCAGAGCCATTCCGAGTGTAACACAAAATGATTGTTAAGCTGAAGTGCTCCAGAGAAATGATTTGCTTCAAAGCTTGGACTTCTGTTGCTTCAGCTCTTCTTGATTTCCGCTCCTTTCACCCCCCCGCATGAGTTCCCTGTGTCATTCTGTGTTCTGCTAATTGGACAGGGTGCAAGGCCTTTAAATGTCAAGTATTTAGCAAGGAATGAGAGTTAGCATATTTGAGGAAATGTGCTCAAGAAGTGGAAAAAATAAAGGAAACAGACTTCAGAAGAAATTGAAATATTTACCTGTTTTCTATTAAATTTTTACATTCATAACAAATTCTATGAAATTGTCAATTTGATACAGTCTCCTCAATTTAAAAAAAAATACTTGCTGGACTGCAATTTTTAGCTTATACTTGTGCCTTGAGTATTACTAGTTCAGAAATGATACAGACAAGCTTTAACAAAATATTTCATACTATTAAGCAGGATGGCAAGAATTGTTGGGAAAGATGTTGGATTCTTCTAAAAAAGGAGTCAGATTTAAAGGTTTACATAGTGAGCAGAAATACTTTTAGCTTTAATAAAAGGATGGGGGAGTATGATCTCAAGTGTTGGAATAGTAAGGAAAAGTTTGGGAAGGTGGGAACATCTTTTTGATCAGGAAAGGACAACTGCCATAATCAATTTTGCATTCATCTTTAGTCTAAGTGTAGTCTGGAAAACAGTGCATAAGTGTGCCCGAGAGGTTGAAACTGCCCTTAATTCTAAAAACTTAAAGCCTGGTAGTTAAGTTGTGCTGTTGATAATATGGATTTGATCATCTCTTCTAGCTGTTTTCAAAAGACAGAAGTTGTATTTCTTTACATGTATTCTAAGTACAGTTTACACCTTAGGATTTTCTTCTTCAGGGAAGTATATTAGTTATAATTTATTTGTAGTTCTGCTGTGTTTTGAGGCTCTGAACATGGTAAGCTAGGCAGCTAAGTCCAAGAATCTATGCTCAGTTACAGTAAGTGACTGTATATAGTGAGAATCTTTAGTAGACTTACTAATGTTTAAAATACCAGGCTAGATGATGATTATTCCTTCCAAAAGGCAAATAATGGACTTTGTTCATGTTAAATTATTGTGTGCATTAATGTTCCTTTATCTGTTAAAGAATTACAACAGCTCACAAGTTATGTACAGTTGGTTGATAGCCAATAACAATTTTATTTATACCGGTAGTAAAAACATTCTGAAAAAAATGAGCTTATTGTAGAGCTACTAAGCTGCAAAGATGGAGATGTCAAAAATACAAGCTGAGTTCTCCTAGATAGGCTCGTCTTTCAGTAAGTGACCAATTTAAAATCAGGGCAACATTGGCATTTAATATAAGGTCCTTTGAGACTTCCTGAAGCAATTTTAGTTTGATCAGTGATATTTGTTCTTAATGAGTGTACATTGTTCAATACGAAATATTTTCCTGTTCTCTTGTGGACCTTAAATTTCAAGCTGACTGGATTAACCCATCAAACCCTTTAGACAACAGGTTTTTTCACTGCTACGCTTGGACATTTTAAGTTCTGGCTTAGAGAAAAATGCCTGTTTGAGCCATGCTTTTGCTTGTTTTAAAAAAATAAAATCTGTGTTCAAAAGCAGTTAATACTTAGCATGTAATGTTTGTAGTCTGTCTTTGTACATTTCTAAGTAGAATGCTGAGACCTTGTGTATTTGTACAAAGAGTTGAGTTAGTAGTCCCATAAAAACTTCCCAGAGTTATTAAAACAAAAGAGAATTATTGTTTTAATACCAAAACAGATTTTGTTTTAACAGAGTTATTAAAAAAAAAAAAAACAACTCAGCGAGTGATACTTTACAGAGATTTCTAGTGGAAGAACTGTATACCAAAGCTCTATTGCTAGTTTGGGTCTTGAGGTTGACAGAATGTGTATAACTGCATTCCAAAGCTGCCCATTCAAGAGTATTCTGAAATACTTAGGGGGTTGTAGTCAGTAGCTTGTGACTGAGTCATTTATGATGGTGGGCACAGCCCTGCTTCTGTTTTGAGTCACTGAATTGGTTAGCTTCCAAAGTAATGCAGGTAGTTAAGGACAGTAGTTAAGTTATGCTGGGTCAGTCTTTTCTTACTGCCACGTTCAAATGCTACATTCTGTTCTCTGGTTTTCCTTGGTTTTTAGACATCCAAAGTTTGGTCACAGGAAGAGAAAACTAGGCACAGGAGTCAACTCAATTCTCTGATACGTTTCAGTTTATTTGAAAGGCTGTATCAGACATGCAGTTTAAACAAAGAAACAACAAAACCCACAAAAACCAAAACACACTAACCCCCAAATCATAAATAGGGTCATGCGTTTTATGTAGGCTTAAACAGTCTTAATAGTAGATGAATACTCAGTTAATACAGTGAGTTGGATGGTGCATTTTACATATGTGGAATATGTACTGTATATAAAACTGATTTGTCATAATCATAGCTGGAAATCAAAGGAGATGCTGGAACACAGAAAGCTTCTAATGCTGTCTGGTTGGGGACTTACATTTTATATAAAAACTGAAATAAAACTTTGTCTGAGTTTTCAAAATGCTTATCTCCGAGTTAAGTTGTTAGGCTTTTAGTGAAAAGTGTTTTAGGAGTAAAGTAGTAGACTTTGTAGGGGACTCTCATGGATTTGCATATATGATAATATCAGGAAATTATTCTTTAAGTGTCTTGAGTTATATAAGCAATGCAGATCCAAAAGTTTCTGCAATCATGTTTTGCACATTCAGGGAAAAAAAACTAATTGCAGTGTTACTCTTAACATCATAGAGATGTAGGTGGAAACCTTGTAAATGCCTATAAATCTGTTTCTGAAAACATTTGGTTTCTTTCTCTAGTGGCCTTTGTCAAACAAATCTGCAGTGCATTTCTGCTAACTGATGTGTAATGAAAAAAGGTCATGCTTGGTCATTTGCTTTATTCTTGGATTTTCTGTTAGGAAGGGTTTTTTGAAGAGAGGTGACGTGTTCTGGATGAAATTATTCACCCTAATATCAGGAAAAGAAAAAGGGGGATGGTCAGTTCCACCAGAATTCCTGATTTGGCACCTTCTAGAAATGGAGAGAAGATGCTTGTGGTTCAGTTCAGCACTCCCTGAGAAGTGGTTATACGTATAAAGTAGAAGTTTCCAGTACCAAGAAATATACAGTGATCCTTAGTTGTGATTGCTTGTAATTCCCTTTTAAGAAGATATAAAAATCTTATGCTTGCATTAATATTTAGTAGTTGCTTACTTCTGTAGCATTTCTTCTTATTAATTCTTGCTATTTGCCTACTTTTACTATGTACAGAACCAGATGTGGTCTTGGTATAAAAAGCAGTATATGCATAAGACCTATTTCCTATCAGATGTGTGTGACACAGCAAAATTATATTGTAATGGTACTATCTACTGCTAACTAGGTAGAACTGCACAAAAAGATAAAATGTATAAGAGGACTTGTGGCTGATTTGTGTGAACATGAATGGAAGAAGTGATCAAAATCCTAAGATTCAAGCATCCATATTCAGCTGTCATTTCCTTTGCTAGCCATGATTCATTCTTAATGTATGGTTGTATGATAATATACATAAAGTTTCATGGAAGAGTGTTTAATCACTTATAGTAATAGTATACCTAGCTTATTCATTGCAAAGATTGTATGGTGCTGACTTAAAATTGGGGCTTAGAAGCATAGTGCCTTATTTGCTACAGGGTAGTAAAACTATTCTAAAAGTAGAATTGCGCTGGCGGGGCTTTCCTACAGATGTCCCTGATACAGGGTAAGCAAGTACCTTGCAAGCACTTTGTTTTCAGTAGTCCTGAGAGAAGCTTGCATACCACTTGCTTTCTAGATAGGTGATAGACATTAAGAGGAGTTTAAATACCAGGAAATTTGAGATGCAGTGTTTGAAATAGGTAAATGATGTGCTTTTCTACTAACTTCAGAAACTCAAGCTGTAGCTGCTTCTGACTTTAATCGCAGGCTCCAAATCAGGCCTCCAGATTATAATCAATTGATTGTAAGAGATTTAAGCGATTTGTTTGTCTTTGGATAGTAGCCAAGATACAGACTGAAATTTTTTTCAGATGATATTTGAGAGGATTCATTCTTCTTCATTCTTTGCTTTTGTGGGTCAAACAGAATTTTTGTCTAGAACAATGTCTACAGGAAATGGCACTCAGTTCCTTAATTAAATTGGTTTTCAGGAAAAAGAATCATTCTTAAATATGTGAGATATGCATACAACTACAGCATGTAGATAACTTAGTGAACCTTTTTCTGCCATGGTAGTAGTTGAATGACTAGAAACTGATGACTGGAAGCTGGTAGCGTTATGCCTATGTGAATGTATATGCAGCTATTACAGGTTCGCCTTGCAGCAGCTTCGATGAATAAGAACATGGGAAAATTTACTTCAGTTTAGGCAGTTCTTTTCCAAGGCAGAAAAACTTGCTAGCACGGGACTTGTGTGACACTTCTGCTTTGAAAATGGAATATTGTGTTATTATTTACTCATCGTCGGTACTATATTCTGTTTGGGCCCCCTGAGTGATAACAGGCCGTTATATATGCCTCTTTATTGCACGATGTTCTTAGTGTTTATGCAGTGGAGATCCAGGTCTTTGAGAATTCAAGGTGTTACAATGAAGTATGACTGAATTCCTGGGAAGCCTTGGCTTTATGGCATGTCATGTCAGAGTATGTGTTGCAGTGCAATGGGAAGGTAACTGAAACAAACTCCCAGCTGTTGTCTTTTTAAAAAAGAATAAACAGGCTGCTGTGTCCGGGATATTTCATCCAGTGCACAGTCTGCTTCTGAGAGAGAATGGCTAGAAGCATACTGGAAAGGCAAGCTATGGATTTGCATAGCTCTGTTCCACCATGCAAAGACTGTTTATCTAAAATGTGAAGAATGTTTTCCTGGTTACATGTGACTTTGATAATGTCTGTGTTAAAAAGTAATAGTATGTTGTGTTTCAGTATCTTAAGGAATGGGTGGTATTAATTCAGTCATCTAAGGACTTCTTCTGTTTTTAAATTAGAAATTATGGAAAAATCGGGTGAAGAAGGAATGCCTGATCTTGCTCACGTTATTCGTATTTTAACTGCGGAGAATATCCCTAATTTACCACCAGGAGGTGGTTTAGCTGGCAAGTGAGTACACTACTGGAATTTCTTGAACTGTTTAGTTCACTGAAACAAATACTTTTATTTAAATATTTTAAAGCTTTCTTATTGTAATAGCTGACAAAGTTGCTTTTTATATTTTAAACTAGTTTACCTTTTGCACTATGTAAACATTTGTGTTGCTGTTCCCATTCCAGAATGGTAAGGGGAAACAGATTGATCATAAACCAGTACATAACATACTGGTTTACTATTTCCATATGGCCATTTTAAAACATAAATATTTATTCTTGGCTTTTTACTGCTTTACATTTGTTAAGAACTGTCAATAATGTAACTGGAATATCAAAATACCAGCCTAACTTTCCTGATGTCATGTTTCCTTCACCATCTAATGCCCATTATAAGTTTGGGTTAATGCTTGTTTGCTCAGCAAACATTCTCATAAGAAAATTGTTTTTCTTTGTTTAGTCTTAAACTGAATGTTAGATAAGCAAGAGTATTGAACTAGGATATGCATTTTAAAACTTAATTGGAATAAATTCAGAAATTACATTGGTTTTCTGGGGAGGCTGACAGTGATGTTCTAACAACCTATTACTTAAGGATTTTAATTAACAGAATTTAGTATTGGACAAACAGTTGTTAATCTAGAATCCCCCAAACAGTGGGACCCATTATTGCTCCCTGGCATAGGTCATGTTTCTTCTGGAATGTCTTTGTTTTTCAAAATATTGAGTCCTGTCCTCTGAGCATTTGTGGATACATCTATTTTCATTGCATGTACTTACTAATGATCACTGTTTGCCACGATTATTTTTTTATAGTCTTGAAAGTACCTGTATGTTCTGGGCCTTTTTTTCCACTTGTGTGCATTCCAGGCATTCAGAGAAGTTGCAGTGTGCCTATTCTTCTTAGTGCCTCCCAACTGCTGAATGAGTTGGCATGTTTTGTTGTTTTGCTCATTAATAACTGCATCCTATACTGCTTCATTATTCTGGAACCTTTGCATGTAAATTCTATTTTAATCTGTTGTGACCCACGTTACATTTTTAATGGGTTTAGGTTCAGAATTTGCCTTTTGATGCCTTTCTCTCCATTTTGACTTTTGAAGTCTTGTGCTACAGGGAAATTATTTCAAGAGGTGTACCTTCAGCTTCTTCTAAGAGAATTCCATACAGTACTGAGTAACTACTTCTTGGCCTTCAAACTTAGGACAAAGACAGGCAGTGATGTATTTAGTTAACTTTACTTACAGGATTGAGCTCCTGAATGGAATTTTTGAAAAAGTACAACTACACAACCCAAAACCACATACCATGTAACATAAAACTTTTGCCCTAACAAGACAATATTCTTTATCTTGAGATCCTTATCCTGTGATGTTACCAGGACATGAAGCATTCACACTTTGTTCTTCTGGCTGAATTCCCAAGACCTGGCTCAAACAGGTTGCAGAAAGAGCTTGTCTGTGGCTGACGTGCTTGGGTTTAGCACCAGTTATACTTGTTCCTGTTTTTTAGTATGTCTGAGCTGGAGAAGTGCAATGCAATGTTACCTTGACCAGACTATGCGTGCAAACCTTAGGAACCTTTGAAGTAGCTTTACTTCTATAGGCAGTGTATACTTCCTTCAAGCATCCCACTTGTGTAGAAGCCCGTACTGGCTCATTCTTTGAGACAGGAGATCTAAAGGTGTCAACTCTGCTGTGGTCATTTGATGGCGGTGTCCTATCCTTTAAAATCTTACTCTTCAAAGACTGGCTTCTGGCTTGACTCAGATACCCCTGTAACTTCAAATGCTGCCAAAAGAACGGTCACTTTTTGCTAAAGAAAACTGAGCCACCCTGTCACTTGAGCGTCAGTACTTCTACTCAACAGCTTGCTCCTGAATTTTGTCTTCAAAGGAAAGTACAAAGAAATGTGCTGTTCAAAGAAAGAAAAGTAGATTGCAAAGATAGGAAAATTCCCAAAGGCTTGAGTTTTAAGTCTGGTTTAAACCCTCTGCAATGGGTATCTGCTGCTTCTATGGCAGCCTTGTTTGGACTGTCTAGGTGTTTTCTGTGATACTGGTGTGAGGTACCATTGCACTCTGTAGTACAGATATTTGGTCAGAATTCTACCATTCTGCCATCACTAAATGAAGAGAACCTGTATCATCTGCATAAAGATTCAGTTTCTTTTCTCTAGGAAAAATCTTTTATCAATGCTGATGGATCCCACGCTAGCTCAGCCATGCAACCCTTCCAGAATTTTTAAAGCATTGGCTTTAACTCATATGCCCTTGGAGAAGTTGTGTTCTTTAGTAGACTTTTCGTATTGGACATAATTTTTGAAAGTGCTGCTATCAGTTTAATTCTGAACTTCTTCCCTGGAGCTCACTCAGAGACACAGCCCAAAACCTGTGTGTGAACAAGCACAAATCGCATGTACACCAATGTCTTGAGGCTTCAAGTTGTCAGGTGTATCTGTTGTGCCTGCTTTCTGCTTGTTTTGGTGTGGTGTGTCTAGATAAATGCTGATTTCATCATCAACATACATTGCCTCTGAACACATGATAGCACAATGTCTTTTCAGTGTTGTAGGTTAGTTGTCATCCTGAGGTTCGATGCACCGTCCCTTGCATTCACTGCTCTGCAAGCCATCTCCCAGAGTTCTGAGTATTTTAGTAGGTACTATTTTAAATGCTAGATTGTGACTTGAAAAACATTTTCTGATGCTGACACTAAATACTGAAATTACTTGATTTATTGCTCTCTCATACTTGCAAGATTCTGTTCAAAAATGGAACTCTTCTGTTTTGAATGTGCTTTGCTTCCATGGTATGAACATAAGAACCTCATCAGACTAGATCAGACCAAGGATGATTCTAGCTCTGTGTTCTGTCCACAGGCTAGCTGAAAGTAGCTGCGTAGGGAAGAATATAAACCCAGGAAAATATGTAAAATATTTCCCCAATCATTATTCTTTTGGTTTTCAGCTTCTTACAGCTGAGGTGGTTCCTGATCTTGAGGTAGTTTATGTACTTAGTGACTTAGAATTTCTCTTCCATTAAGTTAAATATGTTCAAAAGGAGCCTCATCAAACTTGTAGCATCCTCATTTCTGAGGCAGAAACCTCTGTTGCATCAAGAGCCATCACTGTGTATTTTTGAGACTTTTGCTGCTGTATTCATTTGATGCCCTTGTGCTCTTTGTTTGGAAGAATTAAGTCAGTGCTTATCCGCATTCTCTAAGACATCATTTTTTATACATCTTGGCCACTTCCAGAGTCTTATTTAACGTAGCAGTTCTTTTTTTGTTGAAGCTGTCAGCAACTTTGATTACATTTATTATACTTGTCTGAGTGTTCTTACTGTGATTTGAAGGTGTAAGGACATAACCTTTTTCTTCTCAGAAGTCTGTTCATGCTTTGGGTTTTATTTTTTGAGAAGCTTTTTGTGCTTATTTTGCCTCCCTGCAAAGGTGTGGCCTTACATAGCATGGCCAGAAAAAAGCGTAGCTAGTGGCGTTTGGGTTTTAATTTCTACAGTGTGAATAGACACTAGACAACAGATTTCAGAGGTTATATACTCTGGGCACCATACTTCAAAAGCTTGTAGGCAAGTAGTAACATGTGTATGTGTAATAAAAATGGGGAAAACCCCAACTGTCTTCAAGTACCACAACCAGAAATAAGGCAAGAAAACCAGCAAACTTGAAGAATTTTGTTAGAGTAAGCAAAATGTAGATTTAAACGTTACTCTCGGCAAAATCTGCATATGCAGCTGGAAAGATGTAAAAGGGTAAACCATAGGGAAGGGAAGGGAAGAAAATGTTTTGCCTTGTTTAGTATTTACAAATCCTGACTTACTGCTAAATCCCCAAACATCATACTGAAAGCGAGTACAGACACTGAGAGTGGGCTTCATCTTTTTAAGAGGCAGGTTAAAGGAAAAACATCCTAAACACTTTGTAATTATTACTGTGCTCAAACATTAAGTTCTCAATGTTTTTAAATCCTTTGTGCTTAATTTTTTTAAAACTTCTCTTTTTAGGCGTAATATTATTGAAGCTGTGTATAGTAGGCTGAATCCACACAGAGAGAATGAGGGGGTAAGTTCACATTTTGATTTGCTACACCTCTTTGTTAACGAGAACATCAAAGTAGTGTCATACATTAAGGAAAAGTATACATCACTGCCAATAAAGTATTATAAACACAAGATCTGTATTGTAGCATACAGTTCATTTTGACCTTGCTTTGGATGATCTGATGTAGAACTTCATCCTCAAAAAGACAGCAAACTGACACCCAATTCTGAAAGACTTCTTAAACTTTTAATTGACTACTGCTTTTTCAGTCAAACCTGGAAGGCAACAGTGCAGGGTTTTTTAAATTATAGTTTATTTTTGTCAAAAAATATGGTCAGCATGTTCATTACTTACTAGCTATTATGTCTACTGTCCAGAAATCTGGAAGAGGGGGCACACTTCCTTGGTACATTGAATATAAAAGATAATGAGACTAATATTGACTAATTTTTTGAAGTTTACACTATCTTTAAATATCCCATGTGCAGTGTTCTAAGGAAAGTGTAAAGTTATTTTAGTTTACTTTGGTTCTGATTTCTAAAATGGCTTACATTCTTTTGCTCAGTTCCTAAGAAGTTGATTTTTGGTTGGAATATGGTTTACTGTAACTTTAAACCTGGTTATTATGTGGTTCTTAATATTAGTATAAAAAGTAATAACCGGTGTTCATATCGGTTGTGGTTAAATTTGCTTAAAAAAATCATTGGAAAACTGAAGAACACTTAAACATCACTGCTTGTACACGTTTTCATTTCCTGTATGTTTTATGTGAACTAATCTGTGACGGTACCATTCATCTTCTAGTAAATCCTTTGTCATATTTTTTTCTCTTCTGAGATAGCTACCAGGTCCTCAGTCAGATATTCATTACAATGAATGGTGTTGGAGGTGTCAACTTTTATTTTAAATACTTGAAATGAACGATTGTGTACCTTGAGATTGTGAATATGCAGTCTCACCACAATTCTTTTTTCCCACTGTCATCTTCTCTTGACTGCCTATATTTGGTTTATTCTCTTAAGTTAGAAAGCTTGTGTAGGTGGAAGGGACACCTATTCTGTTAGAGTACAAATAGAAAAGAAATCCCTTAACATTTTCATTTTTTAGCATTTGTTCCTTTGTTTTAGTTTGGAAGTGAGAGAGTATACATTTTTTTATTTAACTTTCAACAAATTGCGCAATAGGACCCCAAAACAAGCTAGACAAAATTTTCCTCTTTTCAGCTGCTTTAGTCCTTCAGGAAACTCTGCACCTCTATCAGTCTGCTACTACTTTTCACGTTTAGCCATAATTTTGTTCCTGCTTTTGGGGTAATGTTCTTAGTAAAAGTGGTTTATTTGAGTATTGTAGCATAGGTTTTATAAGTTGGTTTTTTTAAGAAGGGGAAAAAAAGAAGTTTGTCTAATGGTAACTTTCTAGAAATGTCATATGCAATAGTTGTATATATGATGCATCTTTTCTAAGTCCATATTTACTTTTCAGTAGCCATGCAAGCTTGCTGAAAGTCCTAACATATAGTACAGCGTCCTTTTGTGTATTGGCTACCTCCACAAAATTTTTGTACATCATCCATTATAGTTTAGTAAAATGAGGTAACTAAACTAAATATGCAAATTGCTCATGAAAGAATATAGCTTTTACCCTTATTGCCATTAATAGCTTTGACCTTTCTTGCCATTAGAATCCCTGGATAGTTGTTTTGGGTCCTTTTTAATTTGGCTTCTTTAATGCGAAATGTGAGCAGTACTCTCCAGTCTACTTTATAAACTTTGGCTTCTGTTGGTATTGAATGCAAATTTTGATAATGATTTGGATGACGTGTTTTAAATACACTAGATTAAATTTTAGCTTTATCTTGTTGGTAAGATGCCATTTGCCAGTCAGTACCTTTTCTTCTTTCCATCCTGTGTGATTCTGGTCCAGAGCAGTTTGAGAGGAGGATGCGCCACTGGGTGAGGGAGGCAATTCCTGTTTGTGCTTTCCCAGCAAGTAGGAATTGTTATCTTACTATCCCTGAAGCAGATGAATTTAGTGGGCCTCATCTCTGAGTTGATGAAAACATGACTTCCTTGCTAGTCTTACTCCGTTCCAGGTATATATGTGGTGATCTCTCAGTATTTTGAACTGAATACTCTAGTGCACGGAGGGGCTAAAAGGGAAGGAAGCAGTTCAGTTACTCAACATCAGACTCTCCACAATGTCTACACACTGTGATAAAGTTGCCACACATATCTCATATAAACAGGAAGCAAAGGTAGGAAGGAAACATACAGTACATCCCAATGATGACATTTCCAGGTGAGACCAAAATCTAACTAGTAATGCCCCTGTTGTAACTAGTATGAAGCGAGAGCAGATCTTCATACTAGATATGATGAGCTGCAGACACAGATGCCGCGTCTGCAGAGCACAAAGGTGCACTGACTTGCACTTGAGATTCTTTCCCCATACGTAGTTAACAGTGTACACATGTCTGTTAGAGCGTGGGCGTAGTGCAGAATACTGCTGTTACTAACTGGAAAGTCTGCCTGTGGCAGTCATCTTCTTTTGATGATTTTATGTAAGGCTAGAAACATTTTTTTACCTTGACAAAGTAATAATGTACTTGCTAAAATATTAACACACATGAGCAAAAAACTTCTAAAACCACAAAAACAACCACCCAAACCAACCAGATTAACTTCTGCAATTGAGACTATGACATCCTTCTAAAGATTATACTTTTCAGTGTTGAACAATTTCAACTAGTTACCCTGAGTTACTGTGAACTGGATCATAGTATCTTGGCAAATAAGTTCTTAGAAAGTATATAAATCAAAACCAGGGTGGTATCTTTTTCTGGATTAGCTTTGTTTTTCCTCAGCACTGTGAAGACTTCAGTTAGTGCTGTGCTTAGAATTTTTTTGTCATCCAAGCTGGCGATTGAGGACTGACTTCTTCCAATTCTTTACATGCACACTTTCTGAGAATCTTTAACATGTAGCCTAAACAAGGAGACCTTGTGTAGAGTGAGAGACTGAGGAGTGAAAGAATCCTTACAAGAGCAGTATTCAGACATCACTAGTGTGGCTTCAGGGTATAGCAGTCATAAGTTTCTTGTTCTTTTGGGCATCTCAGCAGAGTACAAGTATTTCATAAATCCAGGGCTGGAGAGAGCCCTGCACTGGGCTCAGAAAGAGCATCTCTGCCAGTGTTTCAGCAGAGGGACTTCTGCTATAAATGTGGTGGCTTGTGCCTTTACAGGTGCAAGTGAAGTCACAGAAATCTGTTACGTATTGGGGCTTGGTTCTTTCAGATCTTTAAAGGGAATTTAAAAGAACTTCTTCATAGCTAAATAATTGTTACCGCTGTAATGTTACAATACCACTGAGTCGGTGTTCTAGTTAACACATTAAAGTATTACTCTTTCTCTAATGGCTCTACTTTGACCATTTTTTTTCTCCTGTGTTCCTAAGACTAGAAGGCTACTATCCAGTTAGGCTACTTGGGTTTATATGTATCCTCAAACATAAGGAACAATGTTAGAATTAGTGGCTGTGTTAGTAGTTTCAGTGGCATTTGTTTAAAGCTGTGTTTGAGTATCTTGTTTGAAACCAATCACATTTCTCTCTTGCTTTTACTAATACTATACATTGGCACTTTGCTAAATCAAATCATATGTCACTAAGAGCTGCTACAGATAATTTTTAAAATGGACAAAATTCTTACACCCTTAAACATTGTACGTCCTGTCCCTAATACATAGTATCCCTTTTTATACACATAATTTAACAGAGCAGAATTTGTGTAAAAATTGTGTATGCTTATGTTCATTATAGCTAGCAACAATGTATTTTTTTGGTTTATGGTCAGTAGCACTAAGTTGAATTAGAACATGAAGGAAGACAAATGCTAACTTGCACAATAATCTTAGTTTTCAAGGACCTGTTCTAGCCACAAATAATTAGAGAAAAATCTGAGTTATAGAGTATATATATAGTATATACAGCAGAATATGAGTTTGAATGTCAAACACTAACGACACAGTTATTTTGACTCCTACTAGCATTTTAATTGTTAGGAGTCTCAGACCTGCCATTATATTGCTTATTGCTTTTACTCTTCAGTGTTGCATGAGAGTGAAAGTATTCACTTCAGTCTGCCAGAAGAATTGTTAAAGATCTGAATATTATAAAATGTGGAGATTCAGGGTTTATGTTTGCTAATATAACCTCAGAGCAAAACTGATGGCCTGGAGGAACTATGGAATTAGATGTTCTCTGAACTGTAAAAAAAAATGGAATTCTTCAGCTCGGCTGCCCTTTTTTTAATATTGGCTAGATAAATACACAAATAGTATTTTTTTTTTTTTCCAAAACGTAAGAAATAGGATACATCCATAGCCTCATCTTGATGCCCTGAGTTTTCACTGACTTTGTGCTCATGAGGCATTAAAACAGTCTCACTTCATGAATTAAAACTGCCTCCTTTAACTTGCTTCTCCTCACTGGGCTCTTGAAGAGCTACCTGAACATGAAAATGCTAGTCCATGGGAGTCAAAACATCTCAAACTAAGACCAGCAAACCACAGTGGAAGTATGTCTTTATGCAACAAATTCAGCTTAGAGGGATAGCATTATATGCAGTAACATTCATTTTTGTTGTAAAATTGTCCCCTTTTTAACTTAGACTGTGCTAATCAGTCTTGGGGCTTCTATTCCAGGAACATTACAGCATCCAAAATCCTACTGAACCCAAGATACCGTCTTAATGCTGCTATTAAGCTTGTAAATGAGTGACTGCAATACTTGTAGTTTATGAAGCTTTTGGACTAGATGACAATAAAATGAGGTCAGCATGAGAAAAAGACAGTCTGGATTTTACCTCTAATGTATTGCAAAATCTGCCAGCTTCCAGAGATACAGTTCCATTTGTCTAGCTTTAACTTGCTAGATATTAATAATTTAAAATGTACTATTCCATTAAAGCAACAGTACTGCTTTAGCACTTGAAAGTTAAAATATCTAGTATCAGTCTCAGCACTGTAATAGATAGATGTGCAAGTCTATTGCAAAAAGAACCAACAAAAAAACCCCAGGTCTCTTTTTTTTTAAACTGAAGGCTTGTGGCCAAATAGGTGGTTTGCAGAGGAGACCTCCATTCCTTAATCAGGAAGCTAACTTGCGTTTTGTGCTGTAGGTTGCTAGATTTTACTCTGAATAGCTGTCATCCTTCCCCTGTACTCGGCACTGGTGAGGCCGCACCTCAAATACTGGGTTCAGTTTTGGGCCCCTCAGTTCAAGAAGGATGTTGAGGCACTGGAGCGTGTCCAGAGAAGGGCAACGAAGCTGGCGAGGGGTCTGGAGCACAAGTCTGATGAGGAGCGGCTGAGGGAACTGGGGTTGTTTAGCCTGGAGAAGAGGAGGCTGAGAGGAGACCTTATTGCCCTCTACAACTGCCTTGAAAGCAAGGTGGGGGCTGGTCCCTTCTGCCAAGTAACAACTGATAGGTCAAGAGGAAATGGCCTCAAGTTGCACCAGGAGAGGTTTAGATTGGATACTAGGAAAAATTTCTTCACTTAAAGGGTTATCGGACTCTGGAACGGGCTGCCCAGGGAAGCAGTTGAGTCAGCAATGATTCTATGATTCTACCTGTTAATTTTTCTGGCCAATACACACATCTACCTGAAATAGTGTCTCATGTTGTTGAAACACCACCACTCCCTCCTAGTGCTGATAGGTAGCTGCGCATTTCTTTCGTGGCAGCATCATGCATGCAAAAATCAGTCTTTAATGTAGAGGAATTGTTTTCTACAACACTTTGAGCATGTATTTCGATGTGATGCTTCAACTAAACTGCTAGCAGTAATGTATTCTCTTTAGTAAATTTTTCACAGGACTGGTGCTATTGGCTGTGCAGAAATTCACAATTAAAAATACTGAGCTGGTGGCTAAATAAGCTTAACTTTGCAAATTTTTTTACTGACAACTGACCACAGTTGCAGGGAATATCAGCTATATTCATCAAATGACATTTTGAACCGAGATGGAGTTAACTGGGGGGAGGTACCACATTGACACTGGCTGAAAATCAATTGAAATGAGTAAAAACACTGTTGTAATAGGTATCGTGTCTTAAAATATGATGTTGTATAGAATACGTACATGGATGATACTGTTCTAAGATGTGTGTTGCTAGTAAGGGGTGTTAGATTCAAACAGAGCAAAGCTGATGTTTTCTCAGGAAAATTGTGTTGTGTTTTGGTGTTTTGTTTGTGTTTTTTTTTTTTCTTTTAAATGTCGTTAGAAAATACTCTAGTTTAACTACTGATCTTTTTGGGGTCTTGAATCTTAAAAAAAGGACCCTGGCGAAGCCGAGGAAAGTGGAACGCAGGGAAAATTGGTGGAAGCGCTCAGGCAAATGAGAATTACTCATAGGGGGAACTACCGCCACCTTCTGGAAGAGATGCTGACTAGTTACAGGCTAGCTAAGGTGCAGGGAGAAGAGTGCACTGCTGCATCACCTGCAGCATCCACTTCAGATACTCATGCTGGACCCAGTGACCCCCTACCAGACACCCACACAGAATCTGGGAATCACCTTGCTGAAACGCAGAGCTCAAATGAAGATTCAGGGATGAATGAGATGAGTCATAAACAGACGTAATGTTTTACCTAGCGGATTTAAAGCTTCGCTTCACTTGGCGTATTTTCCTTTGTTTATATCTCAACATTTGTCACATCTATCCTAGAATTCTGTTTGTTTTTACCTTAGTTATTTGTACAGATTGTTTATACAAAGCTCTTTTTTCCTTAGAAGTTCAAATACTGTGGTATATTATAGTAATTACATCTTGTCTTGTATAGCAAGCAGTTAACTTCCCATCTGAGATTTTGATTTTTTTTTAAGTCCTGTGACAACAATAGGAATCTAACATGCTACGGCAAAAATAAATTTTAAATTTTTTTTCTTTTAAGTACACTCTTAAATAATAATTTTGAAGGTATATGTTTGCTAATTGTAAAGTACTTCACACCTTAATTGTATCTCTTAATGTGCAAATCAGTTGAACTGTGTAGATTCTTCAGTCTTTTTTTTCCTTTTCCCCCAGCATCATATACTGCATGTTTGTATTTGAATTGTGTATGGCTTATATTACAACTAAATTACAAAAGCTTTGTTTTAGGTTGTCACTTATTCTTCATGAAATGCATTTGATTTTTTTTTTTTTTTTCCCCAATTTAAATTGTATCCACTGTTGATCACAAGTACCTATTTTCTGGACTACTGTACTTCCCAGGTTGTAGCACAACCCCCAATTTAAATTGTATCCACTGTTGATCTGGACTACTGTACTTCCCAGGTTGTAGCACAACATATATCCAGAAGTGAAAATGTACTTAGATTTAGTACCTAGTGTCAAGTTCTAAGGATTTGTGTTTAAGTGAAAATAAAGAGTGTGCTGTGGAATAATATCTGTATGCATATTGACTCTTTTAAGCGAGTAATAAACTTCCTTTGAAATGCTGTCTTCTGACATGACTTGAAACTTTTCATAGCTTCTGATAGTAACTCATGATGTTTGTTGGTTTCTACAAACATTTGAGTAATTTGGGGTTTGGTACATTCATCGTAATCCTCTATTTGGGCAACATTTCTTAAGTTCAAGTTAAACGTCAGCCATATAAATGAATAACCTGGCTATTCCACAGAGTTTACCTTCTACCAAATCTTTTCCGTGTCTTTTGGTGTATGGCACATGTATGTACATGCATTTGGGTAGATCACTGATAACACTGGGAGCTTACAGTGTCGGTAGCTAATCTGCTAATAAACTAAATCTGGAATTCTTGTGTCAATGGTCAGCTCATAACACTTGCACAAAAATATCGTTGTTCAAAATAGGTACAAATTTCACTGCCTTAATGAAAAAGACCCTGCGGGAATTTCTTGCGGACCAGGAATACCTGAAGAGCTGAGTTCCTTAGTATTTTTTTTGTAGTCCATAGATGTAGTGTCTATTGATAGCTATGATTTAATAGAATTTTAGATAAATATTTAATTTTAAGGCTTTATGCTTATAGCTTTACTGGATTCATGTTTTATAAAAGTGAATTCCCTCATGAATTTGAGGAACAGAAAATGTGTGTGAGGAAGTGGGCAGGTACGGAAAAAAAGGAAAAATTAATCTGTCTTATGCTAGTATTCTACTTAATTGTGCCACTTAAATCCAAAGTGCAACAAAATGTTTTCGTTTGTATTGGTGAGTAGTAATGTTTCTCCTCTTCTTTTCCTGTAGGGTGCTGGAGATCTAGAAGATCCGTGGTAGCCTTACAAATCTACTAAAATGCTTTTGATTCTGAAAGGGGGAAAAAAACTTTTAAATATGTTTTCTTCAATACAAGGGAAAAATTCTGGTGGATTTCCAACTTTTTGTGAAATGGGCAGAAAGATATTAGAATTTTCCATCATTTGTTCATTTTTGTGTTTTCTGATATTGCCACTCTTAGCATTGCCTGTACTACAGTATTTTTACCAGCCTCAGGCGTACTGATTACATCTGTGATGAACTTTGGCCCTAAGAAGGAAGGAAGGAAGGATTCTCTCAGCAGATTGGTATATGTACCTGAGGTGCATGGGATCGTAGGTGTACTCTGAAGATACACTATGGCTAAATGAAACGTGCAACACATGAGCATGAGAGAGTACGAGTAATGGTTTGAGACATTACTTATTTCACTTTACCAAGTTGGAAGGCTTTGCAGCTCTGTGGCTTGGAAATAATTTCAATTGGGCAATACGCTATCAGATTTGTATTTTTTTTTTTAATTTTCCAGTTTTACCTGTATTACCAGACCGTTAGGTTTCCCTGCGGTGTCCAAATTGTGATATGTTGCCTACTGCTTGCTTTAAGATAAGTGTATTTGGCAATAATATATGAAGATTCTAGGCATCTAAAAACAGTAAGAATTTTACGCATGTGTACAACACACCCTTAAACTCTTGCTAGAGAAAATCTTTTAAAACCAAACTGATGAATTTATAGTTAGTAGTGACTTGCTTTGACATCTCTCACAGCTGCAGGTTTTTTAAAAAATGCTGAAAATTTGCCTTTATTATAATGTAAATTGTGATTATTTTTTTGTTCTATGTGGTTTTCTATAGTTTTTTGATTATTTTTTTTTTCCAGCTTAAGATACAGACAGAAGTCTTGTGTAATATGGGTATAATTTTTAATTGTTTGCATTATTTTCAAAGTTCAAATTATCACTTTGAGATTACTATAAATACACTTAAAATTATCTATTTTAAATTAAGAAAATATTAGAGATATTTTCATGGGTTCAATGACCTTTCATTTTATAAGCAATGGGCATGGTACAGAGTGGCTGTCATGTAAGGTACTTGAAGATTCTTAGTTTAATTCTATTTTTGCAATAACCTTGACTTTTTTTCTGACTTCTTTGAGTTGTGCATGTAATGAGTCCAGTAAATGCTGAAAATGGGGAAGAGTAAAGTATTTATCTAAAATAAAAGCTATTGGGGAGGGGAAACAATGAATGTATCCATCTGTACATGATTTACATGCTGTGGATGCCTTGTAGACATTTTCCTATTTGTTTAAACTGTGTTTCAGCGAGGATGTAATTGCCCTTGTGTGTAGTTTTAAGCTAATGACAGTCATCAACTGGTTTTGTGTGAAATGGAATTCATGGTATTTTTCTGTAACTTTATCCCCATGGTGAGTCTGTAAAAACCACACGCTCTTTCATACTGGTGCCAAAGGCCAGCTTTCCCAATCATTTTGATTCACTGTGTATCTGATTTTTTTTTTTTTTTTTTTTGTCTAGAGAGGATTATTGCCACAGTATATTTTATTTATTCATTAGATTTTAGCCTTGTAAGTTAAAGTGTTCTAAATGATGATGTTAACAGGTATTTGTCCCTTTACTGGTTTTTTTGGGGGTTGTTAAAAGATAGGGAATGAAGAATGCAAAATGGTTTATTGTTCAGACTGTCCGCTCTGGTCCAACCCTGTACTGATAGTACCTTCCCAGTATGATATTGTGATGTTTCATACAATACAGTGAACATAACCAACTTGTTATCTTCAATAAAGGATTGCTAAAACAGTGTGATATGCTTTCTATTTTCTTGAGAAGGATTTATCAAGAAGATGCAAGTATTCTGTATGAAGAGATAACCAGATAGGATTTATGAGGTGTCTCGGTGATGGATTTGTGTTCATTCTGTAGCGAATGTGGCTTTTTGTCACAATAAGCCCCAAGTCTCAGAGTGGGCTCTTCTGGGAGACAGAAGGGTGCAAACAACATGTAGGGCTCCTAGGGCAAATCTATCCCAAGTTCAGCTGGAATGAGTCTTATTCTGGCTGTGGGAGAGCATTCATTTAAGGTCTAAAAATGCAGATTAAACTTGACTTTAGGCCAATAATTTCTTGAAGTTTCTTAAAGATCTGAGGTGAGACCTATAAAGTTTTACTTTTGCGCAGTGTTTTGGATAGAAATTTCTCTAATGTTAATGCTCTTGCATTAAAACTTCTATTTATTTTTTTTTAAACTTTATTATTGAAGTTGTTTAGCTGGGTGGGAAAGGAAACCAAAATCCTGCATGTAACTGATACTGCGTGGTAACAACCTGTCTGAATTCTTAGTGTCACTGTGGAATGGGTGCATTTACGAATAACCTGTAGATTTTTGAGTCTAAGCTCTGTAAGTCTGTAAGTTGTTTGAGCTTTTTTGTTGGATCTGCTTGTACAGCATAACTCCTGCATGCTTTCCTCATGAACTGCAATTTGAATACCTTGTTCCACTGCTGAGAGTTCTTGTACTCCATAGGCTCCAGTCCTATGGACACTTACATGTGTAGGCTTTTTACATAATGTGGATAGTCTCCCTGAAATAAAAGGGTTTATGCTTTTATTGTATGGAAGTGAAGCCTGCACATAGGTATTTCAAAGGGAAGGACCATAGCTTGCACAGCTACAAAAAAATGTAAATCCAGACTTTTTTTTTTCTTTAAATTAGCATTACTTCCATTCATGCATCTGTTAGGTTCCAAATTCTAATCACGTTTTTAGTTTAATCAAGATACTGTTCAGATTTCAGCAGCCTGGAAAAAAAACCCAAAACACTTATGCTTTTTGACTTTGTAGTCAGTGAGAAGTCTGGATGTTTGATAAAATTTGTTCATGTATTTGCCATAACTTGTCAATTTTAACATTTGTTTTAAGATTATGATCTCTTAATTATATTGCCAACCTGGTAACTAATGTAAAGATACTTCTGTGGAAGGCTGAGAGTGGGGAGTGTCTCTTCCACCTCAGGTCTTTCTCACATGTCAAATTCAGCTTGATTCTTTTCTTCTCTTCATTTTTCTGACTTCTCCTGTAACAGAGACAAAGTAGTCTGTGTCAGTTCTCAAGTCTGTTCTCTGCTAAACTTGAGCAAAATAGAGATTGGTTTTACCTCATCTTGATTAGTGTGTTGAATGGAATAGGGAATAAAGAAATGGATGCAAATCTAAGTGGTATCATCCTGACCTCAGAAGGCTAGTATGAGAGGTTAACTACAACAAAAGCCTCCTCTGGATCATCATGTGCTTATTTGAGCCTGCATGCAAACCTTTGTAGGACTTGGCCAAAATATCCAGACTTTTCATGCCCCTTATGTGACCTAATGCTGATGTTGCTATTTAGGTGAAGGAGGAAAAAAAAAAAAAAAAGCAAAACCAAACCGTACACTTGAAATAGGCAAGATGTCATTTCTTTTAACACATCATAGGCTAGCTATTAGTGGCTAGGTAGCTTCTTGGTATCACTTACAAAGTGGAGTTAAGTCAGCTGCTTCATCTCTGAGCTTTCTTACACTCTCAGCCATAATCACTGGCTTAAATCATAAAAAAAATAAAATTAGCCTCAGAAAACCAGTCGTTTTTCCTTTGGCATTTCAAAGGTTCATAGCGGAAATCAAAATGAGTAGGAACTTGAGATTAGTTACAGAATTGAACCAAGCTTTAGGGGCAATTTTTATTTCTGGAAGATGAAGCAAAACCCAGTGCTGCCTAATGTTAGATATCAGGTCTATTCTGGTAAAAAAAGCCACTGTGCCAAGCATTTTTTAACCTGTTAACTAATTAGGGTTTTGTTGGGCTAAAAAGCAAATTTTAGATAAGGACTGTCTACTGAAGGCATGTTGCTTTTAGCTCTTTATAGCTGTTTTTTTAGCTCTAAAATAAAAATTAAGTCAGAGGGAGGTAGCTCCACTGGTGCAGGTGAGCAACTGCATGGGATGCTCCCAGAGATGAAGGCAATTTGACAAAGCCACAAGAAAGTACCCAAGTCACTGAGCTTTTGCAGTGCAATCCAGGAAGTGTGCAGTTTAGGCAGTTGAAACTCCCACCTGGGGTCTCGGGTGTCTTCATAACCCCTTCCTTTCTCTCTGTGCCAATCTGATCTTGTCCTGCTCGTGCTCATTTGGACTGTTGCTGTATAGATCTGACTTAGCTATGCTTTGCTTATGTCGTCTTACGTTCCTACATTGCTGCTTCTCTGTTGATCAAAGGACAAGTAGCTTTTCCATTTTAGCATGCCTGTGCTCCTTTTTGTGTTCAGCTCACTGCTTGAGGTCATCTCTCATTTCCATCATTCACTTTGCTACATGCTCAGTTAGCGCTGCTGTGCTTTGCCCTTTTCCCTCTGAAAGGTCCCGTTCCCCTTTTTCTTCAAAAACCTTCTTAAAGTTCTCCTTTGCTGCGATGCCTGGATTTAAAGACAGATCTGGATTATTGAGAACTTCCTTCTCCATTGATGACAGCTTCTGTGCTTGGCTGTCATGATTTGTCCATACGCAGCTTGACTAGGAATTTCCAACAGTGAAAGCTTTGCTTGCTGTTACTGCCATTAGCGACTGTGAATTAACATCAACTAATGATTGCCTCTGCACCTGCTTTTAAAACTACCAAAGGCCGATAAGGATTCAAGTCATGGGAATGGGCTTCTGAGGAGGGGGGAGCACCATTGCCATCCTCCATCGGTTCGGTAGTCACAGAATGGCAAGGGTTGGAAGGGACCTTGGGAGATCATCTAGTCCAACCCCCCTGCTAAAGCAGGTTCACCCAGAGCAGGTTGCACAGGACACCATCCAGGCGGGCTTTGAATATCTCCAGAGAAGGAGACTCCACAACCCCCCTGGGCAGCCTGTTCCAGTGCTCTGTCACCCTCAAGGTAAAGAAGTTTTTCCTCATATTTAGTTGTCCTTGCTAATAAAGGAAGAAAAATGCTATGTAGTAAGAAGACATGTTCCGAAGACTTGTGGCAACTAATTGAAACAGTGTTCTTGGAAATAATTTGTTGTGTCAAGTCTGGTTTGGAAATTACTCTTACCCTGGTTTTCTGCTTTCTCAGACTTTGGGAATTTCAGGTGAGTTTTGGGAAAGTTGAGGCTATGTTGTAACAGTGTTTGGTGGTGGAAGGACCCTGCCTTTGACCTACAAAAATTTGGAAACAGTCCAATTCATGAGGCCCCTCATGATGATCTTGGAGGTTCATCTGGTCTGTAAATACAGAAATACTGTGTTTTCTGGCCTTTTTCAGGCGGCTTCTGGATTCTGCTGGGTAGTTACGGGACGTTATCAGACAGGTATTTTTCAGAGAACTTCTATGCAAAGTTATGTCAGAAAATGACCGAATGGGATCTGCTTTTATCACTTCGAAAGAGCTGCAAAGCTTAAGTGAAATAAATTGGACAGAAATAGAATGAAAATTCCGTGCCTTGTGAGGTAAACCCTACCATAACATCCAGAACTTAGAAATGGTACCCAAAAATATTTGTGTATGTTATATTCCTTGTAAGAATATTAATTTCTCCTTGAAAAATCTGAATTGTCTTTTAAAAAATGTGCTAGAAGGGAAACTGTGATGAAAACACACCTCTCTAACACCTCTCTATGCTGATGTATTTTAGCTACTCTTTTTGGGGGGGGAGTTGGGGGGTGAACATGTAGTTTAGTAAATGCTCTAATTTAGAAGTTAGTTGGAAACTTTGGAGTAAATGCATACATGTTAAAGTCTGATTGCATTAAAGATCTCCCCTTGTTTTTGTAAGGAAAATTCTTAACACCATCCTCATCAGATTAATTCTGTGAATATTGTTTTTGTTTTGGCAGGTTACTTCTATGCAAAAAGGTGGCTGGCTGCTTAATGTTGGACAAATACTGTGCAGTATTTAATTTGTTATTCTCAGGAGAAACTGGAGAATGTGCTCTGAAATTTATTTTTTTTTGATCCTTTATCCAAAGGTCCTCTTAAGTTCGTAAACACATCTAAGTTTAACGGTGCAATAAGGATTTTGGCCTGGATATGTGAAACAGATGTGGGGTTTTGAGTGTGTTTAAAATAATAATAATGGCTTTAGTTTGGGGAGCAGAGAATGTGTGATATCAAACCAAAATACTTCTTCCAGCTCTCCTAAATCTGCATTTAATTTGGTAAGAGATAGATGTAGGAAATACTCTGTTAATGCAAACAGTGTGCGAGGTGATTAAAAGTGTGGTGCTTTACAACAACTGCTCAGTCTCCGCTTTTAGTCATGGGACACCTTTTTTCATTGTGCTGGGTGCCAGGTTTTAAAATGGTGAAATGTATTTTACATTTGTCTCTTCATTCCTACTTGTCCTCACCTTAAAGATGTTGTAACAAGTTCCATGCTATTGCTTCAGAGATTACAATTATTGCATTTAACTTCCCACTCATCTTATTAGAGGGAGGAAAAAATGCAGAGATCCAAGTGTGTGAGTAATTGCAGCAACTTTTTCTGACGTGCAGTTACTGTCTTTCAAGTGCTACTTCTGTGAACTGAAAACAAAAGTTCTGTCTGGTAGATGTAACTTCTCATGTGGTCTTAGTAGACCCTATGCTTTGGTCTGCATTAAATAAAAGGTTTGGGATTAAATTAAGGAAAAGGAGGAAAAAAACATACAAAATGGGTATTATATTATTACTGATTTACAGATGATGTATGTCTGTCTTTCTGTTCAGCCTTCAGTAGTGAAACGTTTGGAAGACCCACCTTGGAAATGCAAGCTGGTTTTGTTCTGAGTGGGTTAACCAAGTCCCACTGTACTTGGTACCGCAGACTCCTCGTCAGAGCCAAAAGCATGAGAGCTATGAGAGAGTGCATCGATGATCTTAAAGGTCTTCTCCAACCTAAATGATTCTATATAATGACAGACATTTGCTTTATCTTTGGGGGCGTGGGGAGGGAACGTAATGGGTATGTGTGATAGTTGTCACTGCCATTTGAGTGACAGGGGCAAGGAGGGTTTAAATGCACTATGTGAATATTTGCGGAATGTGGGATTATGTTTTTCTCTGGTTCAGTAGTACAGACAAGCTAGATGCCTGAAATTATTTTATGCAGATACATAACGTGAGATACAGCACCTGAAGAACCCACACGATTCAGTGGACTCATTAAGTTCGAAATGGAAAGCTTGGTATTCGCTGCAGGCGATGCTTTCTTCACCTTTCACCAAACTGTTTTCACCCTGACAACTGGATCCTTGAATGCCAGGTGACTGAAACAAAACTTCAAACTGTTAGGAGTGCGTATGCATTCAAATGGCGTATCATGTTACAGCTCTGTTGTCAGATAAAAGCTTCTTAGCTTCACTTCGCTTCACTTAGTTTCACATCAAGGCAACGGATTATAGTATAGTTCATAATCCTAAATGGTATATAATATAACATGGTGAAGACCTAACTGAAATTCCTCTTACTCTAGGAAAACTTGACACCAACAATAATCTAAAAAAACAAGCAAACAAACAAACAAACAAAAAACCCGAACAAAAAACCCTCACCTTTGAAAAAACCTGCTTTGACTACATTTGTTTATCCCTGTTTTTAGAACAGAGTCCCTTTTAAGCCAGCGTAGGAAGAGGCAGACTCATCTCATAGGGGCTTTGCTATAAGAAATGGTATATGAATGTTTTTTGAGACAGTTCCAAAGAAAAAGGTTGCTGTTGGGAGGTAGTCAGTATGGCTTGGGCTAAATAAATACAGTTGTCCAGGGAAAGTGTAGTCATTTTTCAAATTGAAACTTAGGAGTGTTTCTATGAGTGTTTCTGGCTCCTGGACACGCATTCCCCATCTGTTAATCAGGAGCGGTGCCATCCTCCTCCCTTCCAAAAGCAGTGACAGGAGAAATGCCTTAATACTAAGAAAGTCCAGTATTTTGGTGTTCTCCTCCTTCCTGTGGCAGTAGTACCTGTGGAGGTGTCAGAAAGCTGTAGAGGATCACAGTTCTGGCATTGCAGCACTGAAGATTCAGTTTGGCCTTGCCAAAATGGAGGCACAGACCAAGGGTTTGTCTTGCGCTCATGTGGACTGGGTTGTTCAGTGGGAAGGGTGCTGTTCATAAAGGGAAAGCTAGGTGGGATTATCTGTGTGGAAATGAGAATCTGCCCTTAGTTTTGTGCCTTATTAGGCCATTTCTCGTGTATAAAAAAAACAACCCTCCCATGCTAAGCATGGTAAATTCTGTATATTTTTAGTATATATGAAGAAACAGTATAGTTAAGAAAAATAACGTCCCCCAGAAATGAACCCTAAAGAAAAGCAACATAGAAAACTATGTATGGCTAGTGGCTGTCACTACATTGCCAGAATATTTCTTTTCTTATGAACTAAACACAGCTTTTAATAGTAATCCATAGAATGCTAGGTTGGAAGGGACCTCAAGGATCATCTAGTCCAACCTTCCTAGGTCAGAGCACAGTCTAGACAAGATGGCCCAGCACCCTGTCCAGCTGAGCCTTAAAAGTGTCCAATGTGGCGGAGTCAACCACTTCCCTGGGGAGATTTTTCCAATGGTTGACTGTTATCACTGTGAAGAATTTCCCTCTCATGTCCGATTGGAATCTCCCAAAGAGCAACTTGTGTCCATTCCCCCTTGTCATCTCCATGTGACTCCTTGTAAAAAGGGAGTCTCCATCTTCCTTATAGCTACCCCTTAGGTACTGGTACATGGTGATGAGATCCCCTCTAAACCCCGAGAATGTATGGATCACATATGCCTCTTGGAAGCATTTTTTGTGTGCTGCTGTCTAGTGCTTTCCAAACGGCAGTCGTGTCGACGTGCTTACCGTGTGAACAGTACTTGCTTATGTTCTGTGTGCATTGATGACGTTTTCCTCGTGGTGGTGGTAGGCAGGCTTCTTGTATTCCCTTTGGTTTTGCACTTCGATACAATAAATGCACCGTTGAGAGGTGCTTTATACACATACAGAAGGCAGGGGACGGTACAGAAGCTGGAGTACACGTCAGTGAGGTGGTGCAGGAGCAAGAGGGAAGATTGCGAGGCTGCAGATCAGAGGTGCGAATGGGCTGTGGGCGGGCGTAAAAGGCAAGCAGCTGGTGTTCAGCGGTTAATTCTTGAAATTAGTTATTTATCGGTTCATCTAACTTCTGGAAAGTAAGGATTGTCTTAATTTCAGCCTTTGTATGTTCAGGCTAATGTGACATTTAAAATTAAGGTCTGCCACCTATTACATTGAATGGTGCGTGTATCTATTTGGAGATGGCTTCCCATTTCAGAGGTCTTTCAGTAACACCAAGTCACTCCTGAGCACGTAGCCGTCAAAACTTCAGCAACAGTCTTTCAGGGTTTAATATTGTGCTGAACATCCCCAGCTCAGGCAAGGGTAAACTCGAGGTCTGGGTCTCTCACTGGCAAAGCTTTTAAGGACTAGGCTGGAAAAAAAAAACTTGGGAAGTTATCCTCTAGGACAGAAGCATGATGGATAAATTGTATAAAGGGAAGGGCAGTAACGGTGTAAACCGAGAAGGGCACAGTTATGCGAGTGAGCTTCCTCCTGGGGAGGCAACAAACCTGGGTTTACTCTGAAGTAAGTTTTTTCTGTGGATGCGTGACGGTACAGTGCTTGTCCCTCTGTAGGGGAGGGCACCCAGAAGGAGTCAGCGCTGTGTGCTGCTGTTCTTTCAGCTATGCTAACAACAGGAATTGGAAGATAATAGTTTTCATTAAAAATAGTGGGAGAAGCCAGCCATGCGGATCGCCCGTTGGGAGCAGGGGCCAGGTGCCTCCTTCCCCTGAAACATCATGTGAGCCAAGTAGTAGCTAATTACAATGTTTATAACACCATTAACCTTTAGTTGCATAGTCCATTAGTGGACTAAGAGCATTTAAAAAAAAAAAAAAAAAAAAAAAAACTCCATGTCACGGTGTCCCACACCACCCTTCAGGACTTTCAAACTGATGGCAGAAACCTCAGGCACGGTCAGGGATGCCCAGGGTAAAAGATACTGTGTCAGAAACTTGTTCCTCGAGAGCATCTCTCTCATGACGGCTGCCCTCCGCTTCAAGGGGAGGACTTTCTTAGTGCTGAATGAAATGTAGCTTTAAAGGTCAGATTATCCATCAGTCTTGTGGGAGCCACGGGGGAAAAACTGACAGCCAGAGGGTTTGCCTCTTTACATGGGTGTAAAGCTGGCCCTGATTCTGTAAATAATGAGGTTATATTTAGCGGTAAAGTGCATTATGTCAGAGCAGTTCCAGTGGTAACAAACCATTTAAAGTTCTCTTGCTTAATGCTTTTTCATTTTAACAATAAACATCTTCCTACGCTCTGCACATTAGGGTGCTTAATCACCCCTCTGTGTGGTTTTCGGTGTAATATGTATGGTATCGAATAACTGGCAAGCTACTTGGCATTTGTATAGCATCAAACAGCAGACTACTTAGTCAGCCTGTGCATTGAAGTAATTATATATAAGAAATACTTGTGGAAATTAACCCCTCCATCTTATAGAAATAACCATGGCAATCTGTGCGGAGATAGCAGCTATTACTGCCCACATACCGATTGATTTTGTTTCCCTATCTAACCCTGAGGTAAACAGAATAACTGGCACAGAATGTGAAGTGTTTTCTTTACTACTTAATGCTTTTCAGTGGATTCTGCTAATGCCGTTGCATTGGCTAGTTACTCCTGCTAAACTGTAAAATTGCTCAGGAGGGAACCGTTTCAGAATTGTGTGAGAGCAAGCCAGAAGCATAATGCCTGCATACATAAAGTAGATTTTAAAAGGAAAAAGTTAAAGCTCAGTGGGAATTGTTGGTGATCTGCCTCTCTTAAGATGAAGTTTACAGTTTCCCTTTATCAAATAATTTTAAGGGGAGCAACTCCTCAAGTCAAGAAAAGAAAAAAAAATAGGTCTGTAATAAAATACCTGTGTAGTTTTATTTTTACTCTGTGAGGAGAAAACATATGGGAGGAGGTACTAGATTCTTGAGCTTGTTCTCCAGGGTCCATGGCAGGTGATAGTCCCGACCTCTATTAAGCTCTGTGGCTGTATTTTTCCCTCCAGGTTTTCTAGAAAATTTTTTTAGTGTTGAGGGCCCAGATGTCCAGCCTAAGCACACCAGCGCTTCAACACTGCTTGTGCCGCAGCTGCTCTTACGTAGCAATGTGGTGTTGATCTGAAATAAGATGGAAGTCTGGCTGTAAGCGTGGTCGGTCTGGCTGTAAAAACCCTATGTTCACCAAGACAGTGGCCTGGTTATTTCCAAGATGCTTTATGTTCTGGTTTAACCTTAAAATAATTGAGCACGTCCCTGTATCTCTGCGTGCCCTGTAGGAGGAAGGTTGAGGTGGAACACACAAATTCATCTCCCCATGGCCTCTGGTTCCTGCACCCTGCGTTTCTCTGCCGCAGCAGCATAATCCTCCTCTTTTCAGCCAGACGCTTGGCAACTAAGCAATGATCTGTCCCACTTAAGGTATAAATAAGCCTTTAATGCTACTTAGGGATTACGTTAGGACAAGAGGGGCTGTTTCAAAGACCTGGTTCCTGTGTGTCAGGGTTGGGAGAGCAGGCCTTGGCCATTGCGCCTGTGCAAGACATTTGAAAAATGGGAAGGTAATGGTTTCCCAACCACGCCTACAGAGAGCAGAGGCAGCTTCTGACTGCTGAAATATTAAATAGGCCTTTATCAGTTGTTAGAAGCATGCATACGAAGGGTAACCTCCCTACATCTGTAGCTCAAGCATGCATGGCCATGCAGGCAATTATCACCATAAAGTTCACTGGCTTAAAGAAAACGGGTGGGGGCTGAAATACTTGTTTGGAACCAGAGTTTCAACAGTGTTTTGGGTAGCAATGATGTAGTACTGGGGTGAAGTGGGGTTAAGTCCCTGACCCTCTGCAGTTTTCACAGGTGATTGTGGATAAGCCATTAACAGAATTTAAACTCCCTTCCTGATTTTGATTGCAGGATTGTTTGAGGGTCTGAGACTTAACTGCTTTCTACTCGCTGACTTTCTCTAAATTTAGACAGACAGAAATGTGCTAAAACAAATGTTGTAACAGGCAATAGGACGAGGAGAAATGACCTCAGGTTGCACCAGGGGGGCTTTAGGTTGGACATTAGGTAAAATTTTTTCACCAAAAGGGTTGTCAAGCATTGGAATGGTCTGTCCAGGGAAGTGGTCCCCATCCCTGGAGGTATTTAAAAGATGGGTAGACGTGGTGCTTAGGGACATGGTTTAGTGGTGGGATGGCAGTGTTAGGTTAATGGTTGGACTTGATGATCTTAAAGGTCTTTTCCAACCTAAATGATTCTATGATTAGACGTGAAGGCTCTGATTTGCCAGAAGAGTTGCTCAGTCAAGTAGCTGTGCTTTGTGTCCTGGCCCCTCTCCCTGCCTCTCCTCCTGCTCTTCCCTGTGCTAGGCTGGCAGAAGCATTTGTGTGGTCTCATGGGGACTGGGTGGATTAGGAATAGAGCTGTCTGAAGAATGAAATTATCTTTTTTTTTTTTTTTTTTTTTTTTTTTTTTAGCCAAATCTGGTTCCCAATCTGGTTCACTGCATAGCTGCCTAAACACTTCTCCTGGCACGAGGCAGGGGGCAATGCAAGGCAGGAACAAGCAGTCAGGGTTAAGAGTTGATTAAATTAGTGTTAAATGCTGGTGAATTAGACAGAAAACTGCATCTTGGTTAAGTCATGGTTATGTATCATTGCCTATTGAGCAACTATTTGTTATGATAAATTACATATCTGTGTCCCAGTGATGTGCCAGAGATGCTTTCTGGGACTTGCAGAAGTGCTGGTCTGCAGCTGGAGTATGTAAATGCTTTGATACCTGCCTCCTCTCATTGTATGCCCACGCTGCAAAATGTTAAACGCGAGGATCCTCAAACCCGGGCTGCATTCCTCAAAAGAGATGCTGGCCGTGGCTTGTGGCAAGTTCTGTGTGACACAGTCACGATGTGGTACCAAGCAAACCGACGGCATGGCCGGCCTTGGCTCTGTGGGCTCAGGCGTCAGGCGTGATGTTACAGGGAGAAATGGAGAAAGAAAAAAGAAGCACTAAAATCTGTTGAGATGTCACTGCTAACGCTTGGCTGTTTTGTCATGCAGTTGTCTTCCAGCATGAATACATCCTTCCTATTTTCCACAAATGTAGGGAGGTTATCCCTGTTAGCCTGGTAGGAAAGACGTGGAATGAGCAGGGTGGTGGCTGCTCCTGTTGGATGTGGTGCTATGGCTGGGAATGCATTTCAAAAATAACCAAAAAGCAAATAAGCAAACAAACCAGCAGGACTGCTTGGATAACCAGTGGACAGTCTGCTTGTCAGTGTTACAGCTGAATTTTTTCAGTTAATTTCTTCAACTTTTTTTTAACATACTCCCTCTCTCTCTCTTTCTAAATATCGCAGCAGGAGCCAAGCCTCGTCTTAGAGGCGTTGGTTTTGCACAGTGTTGTGATCTGGGAGACTTGGCTTTGTTCTTGTGGTGAGTGATGAGGGTTTTGGAGCATCGTATGCATCGCTGGGGGGTGCATGTACATAGACATTCTGTACCTACGTTTTTATATCCATATATAAGTCCATATTCTCAACCCTGATTCTGTATTGTGGCAGCCACACAATTTAGAAACATGTTTATGGCCTAGGGGAAAAAAACCAGAACAAAACAAACAACCAAAAAGCCCCAAACAAACAAAACCCAACAACCTGCAAGTGAGGCCCTGGCCCTGAGCCTTCTCTGTGTGCGCAAGCATCCCAAGCCCCGCTGGCTCGTCTGACCCACCGTCTCCACAGTAGGTGGCTCCATTTTGGTCGTCGTTTGCTGTTGCCTCTGACTTGCTTTGCTTCCCGCTCTGCTTGGATGCTTGAAGGAGCTTTTGGGAAGGAAGTCACTGAGTTTGGGTAAAAAGCAAGGTGGGGAGGTACTAAGGTCTTGAGGTGTAGGTGATGCAATCTAAAAATTTTCTGTATTTACATGTTTGCTGTTTTAATCTGAAAGGAAGTCATTGAAGTGAAGTGATTTAAAGGGGGCAGGGGGAGGGGTTGGTGTTATGGAAAAGATGAACGAAGTGCACAGCAAACGGAGACTGACACATTCAAACTGGGTACCGAATACAGGCTTATGCCCTGAGTGCTTGTGCCTGCCTAGAGGCTTTTAAACTTACTGATACTGTGATGTTAAGACTGCAGTCATTGGAAGGGAGACTGTTTCAAATAATTTCCCAGCAATACTGAATTACGGGCGCTGAAACTACTGCCACTATCTCAAATGCTCCAGCAATTGTCTGACTCTGCACGGGCTGAGGCTGCTGCCGGGCACTGCTGTGAGGAAGAGGAAGAAAAGGATTAAATCTGTCAGAGAACAAGTCCTCTTCTTAGCTTAGATCCAGAAGAAATAGCGTGGTTTTGAATCAGTTGAATATTGCATGCTGGATGTTTTCCAGTCATTAATTCATAAATTTCTTTCGCAGTTGGAGGCAAACATACTAGACGCTTTTTTTTGAGGCCAAACCCCCAACCTTTTCTCCACTGCAGTTGCCCATGGGAGTTTCCCTGGGACCCTGATGCTATGGCTGTGGGCAGGTGTTTGCTTTTACACCTGATAAGGCAGCTCCCTGGCAATTGTATAGTGCTTTGTGTTTGCTTCAGCATGCCTGGGCAGAGGGCATGGCTGGAGGGGCTGCCTTGGGGAACGCGGGCTTGCTGGCTTCAGGGCAGCTGGGCCTTAGGGCACATAAGTGTGTAAATCTGTGTACACCTGTGCAGAATTTGGGCAATGCTTTTTCCTGGCTAGAGTAGTAGAACGGGGAGGGAAAGGGAGAAAGGAAAAGCCACTTTCCTTTAAACAAAAAAAAAGGGGGGGGGGGGTTTTGGCAGTGGGGTTTTCCTCTCCTTGAGTCCTGCTGGTGCCTGTGCAGAGCTATCCTGTCCTGACCTGGGGATAGTGCTGGGTGAGGCAACCTGTCACATGCCGTGAGTTGCTGGATCGGTATGTGCCTTATCATGGTTACTGCTTGAGAGCTGAGGGTGGGCTGGGTTGGGTTAGTTTGGGGGCACAACCGGCCTTTGTATCTTTTCTTCTTCGTTAGTTTGTATTGTTGCTTTTGGGCCAGAAGTTGTCAATGCCTCATTCTCGCTGTCCATGGGGTTAAATTACTCATTAATGCTCAGACTGCTTTAGGCAGGGAAGACCACGACCAGTTTGGAAAGCTGCATAGTTACCGCATCTTTTACTGGTAAAACCCCCCAGATTTTCCCCTGCTGTCAAAAGGAAGAGAATTCTGGTGTACTGGAGAGAGCAACAGTAAACGTAACTCCGCTCCGCTGGTGCGAGCGGTAGGCTTGCCTCCCTGGAAGGCTATGCTTGCTGGTAGCATTTTGTTATCTTGCTGAAGATGCCTATTATGCAGAAGAGCTGGAGCACTTTGCCCTTTTTGTATCTTTTTTTGAACTTTGACCAGTTGGTTAGGATTGATTATAAACCCAGATGCTAATTACGCAGATTCTCATTTTGCTGAACAAAGGTGTGTTGGAACGCTGCCTTGGTGTGGCCAGAGCCTCCAGGACAAGACCTATGAAGTAAAATGGTCGAGGAGGAAGCGAAGAGCTTACCTATGGAGCTGAGTGAGAAGGGAGGTGTGGAGAATAACGGATTTGTTCAAAATGAGGCTTTTGATGACAAGGAGACTGATAGCAGTAGCCAAGAAGAAGTACCAAAAACGTGCTTTGTTGACCTGGACCCAGCGGCTACGGAGGAGCCGGTGTTGAAGCCTTACGCGGGGATGCCGAAGGAAGTCTTGCTGAAGTTCTCCAGCCAAGCCCGGTACAGAGTCACCAGGGAGATTCTCTTCTGGCTCATAATCGCTGCTGCCGTCGTGCTCGTGTGCGCTACGATTGCGATTATTGCTCTCTCCCCAAAGTGCCTTCACTGGTGGCAGGCTGGTCCTATTTATCGGATCTACCCTCGTTCCTTCAAGGACAGCAACATGGATGGGAATGGGGATCTGAAAGGTGGGTGAATATCCATTTTCGGTATTTGCAAAGCTGCCTAGAGGTAGTCTCTGTGTGTGTATGTATACATGTAAAAAAATACAGAGAAATCTCCCGATGGAGAAAGCCACCCTACTGGAGAGAGGAATAAAATTTGCCTGACTAATCATGAATGGCAGTTCACATTGTCATCAATAGATCTAGGAGTTTCTTGCTCAAGTTGTTAAATTGAAGCCCGGAGTTAGAACGGATGTTCAGAGGTGGGGCTGAGAGCCAGCAGCAGCACAACTGCCCTCAGAGTAAAACACCTCCACAAAACCCAGGTCAATCGGGAGGACGGGTGGTGCTGAGCTCTTTGTCCTATTAGGTTGGCTGCCTCTCCGTAAGGAGAGGTAACAAAGAGGAGAGAAAGATGTGTTACTTTTTCATTTTGTTTATTGTTTGGGGTGTTCTTCAGCTCTTAGGAATGCATTGAGATGGGGTGCCTGATACTAACAGGCAATGGTACCTACTGGTAGCTTAGCCAAGACTTAAGAGACTTACCTTTCAGAAGGGGAAGGCTCAACACCATGACAGACAACAAATCTCAAGGTTCTACTGGCAAGTGAAGGGAAGAAACTGTTTCTGTAGTTGCACGCCAGTAGTAATGTGTCAGGAAGGTAGGGGAGTTTGGGGTTTAGAAATACTAGGGGAGGCTGGAGTAGAAGTGTCCTTGAAGAAAACAAGAGAAAAACCCTGTGAGGTATTTTCCTAATGGCAGGGGAAACCTCAGACCTTTGCATTAAAATCGCTTCCCTTTGGGTGGTCTAAGAATGAACTGATGTTCCTTGAAGTGGGGAAGTAAAGCTGTTACTGCATTTCAATAAAATACGGGAGTTTGTTTCCAGAAATGAATGCTAAATTTATTAAATGAAATTCTAAATATTTTTATAGTACAGAGTAGAAATTTGCTTTGATCTGCTGGGGTTTTTTTAAAAAAAATCCTGCTTTATCTTCCATATAAAAGTAGCTTTGAATGGTTTCTGTTCTGTGAACTCATGCTGTCCCTGAAGAAATGTCAGGTGAACACAGGGGCTGGTTAGGTATCAGAGGGACCTGTGCACCATCTTTGAGAGCCCACAGCAGACGCATTTCAACTGAAATATTTTGTCTTTTCTAAAGAGATGATGCCCTTTTCTTTTGAACAGGTATCCAAGAAAAACTGGACCATATCACGTATTTGAATATAAAAACCATCTGGATCACCTCTTTCTATAAGTCCCCCTTAAAAAACCTTGGATATGGAGCTGAAGACTTCTATGATATTGATCCCATGTTTGGATCAATGAGCGATTTTGAGAATCTGCTTGCAGCCATACATGATAGAGGTAAGCTGCAACTCCTAGCAAAATAACCCTATTAAAAAGACGTTTGCTCATACTATGCAGGTGTACCTTGTAGCGCTAGGTTATGATCTGAGATCTCAATTTGTGCATCTGGCAATTCCCCACCCCCCCACATTGGTGTTGAGCAGAAGCAGATGGAGGTGCGAGCGAAGGGGACGCGTTGGCTCCGGAGCACCGCAAGCTCTGTGACTGCCATTTCCTGCCCTTGGGCACTGGGGTAGTGCTGGGAGCAGGGTGGGAGGCATGGGGAGCTACGACAGCAGCGCCGGGCTGCGGCACGTCCTCTGCAAGGCATGGGCCCCTCTGAGGATGTTTGTGGGCGGGAGGGCTGACCTGCTGTCCGTGCTCCCTGGTGCATACGGGTATGGGCATCAGTAGTCCGCTGGGATCAAGGCAGAGATGCAGTTGTTCCTGACTTTCAGTTTTATGACAGATGGCTGCTTTCTGGAGAAAGGGGGTTGGGAGGGAATGTTTGCTTCCTTCCCACAATTGCGTCCTTGGTTGGCGCGTTTATGCCTTAGACCAAATGCTTGCTGAGGTGTTTCCCCTTACAGCTGTTGGGCTGAACGGAAAATGGTTTGCCAGTCCCAAAACCATTTGGGATTTCAAAAAACGTCTGGCCTTCAAGAACGGTGAGGAAGAACATGCGCTCACTGTTGCTAGACTGGTGAAGTGCCTTTCCCACTTGGGAGGCGGGAGACAGATGATGAAGTCAGAGTTAGTGGAAGTGGTTCCTAACAGCAGGGATGTGTTCTCATTTTTCTTCCCCCTTCTTTCCCTCCCCAGCAATGGGCAGGAGGGAACAGCACCAGCAAGATGTGTTGCAGCTACTGGCAGACTCTTGTTAGACTAACTGTGTCAGTAGTCTGGGGCTTTTTGTGTGTGCTTGTGCATTCCCGTACCAGCAGCCAAATGGGACTGTGCCGGCTCAAAGTGTAATGTGCTCACCAGTCCCTTGAGCCTAAACCCTTCCAGCAGGAGCCTTTCTCTTTTGCCAGACCTCTGGGAAGGAACAAGCGCAAACACCTTCTGATAAACTGCATTAAGAAAAAAATGCAAGCTTTGTCTTAAAAGGTTGAATTTAATTTTTTTTTTTTTTTTTTAATGGTTTGATTTTTTTCGGTCAGGGTTGAAGGTGATAATGGATTTAATACCGAACCACACAAGTGACAAACACCGATGGTTTCAGCTGAGTCGCAATCGGACGGGGAAGTACGCAGACTACTACATCTGGCAGGACTGCAGGCAGGCTGCTGGTTCGGTCGCTCCTCCGAACAACTGGGTGAGCACGGGAAGGGACACGTGCAAATCCCAAGCTGGACGCAGGTTGCCACACAGCAAAAGCAGCTGTAACTTAATTGTCCCAGTGTACACTGGGTTATAAATGCCTGTTCAGGGGTACAAACTGATGTCACTACACGAGCCTGTGCAGATTAAGATTTAAACCAGCTCAGGGCGGAGGGGTTTCTGCTTCAAACAGAATTACTTTTGTTTCTTACCCTCAGTGTTAAATCTTTACTCATTAAACAAACAGCAACAAGTGGGTCACCTATTTCAAATACATTTATTTGAAATTTGAACTGAGGTGTGCATGATCAGGAACTTCTATATTCTAAAAACTCAATGTGGAATTAATATTTTGTACCACTTAGTGTCATTACTCTTTAAACTCGGAGTCTTAAGAGCTATCTTAGCTTTTGGAATCTTTTATTACAGAGATAATAAAGTTAATGTTTTAACATGCTGACTGTTTTTGGCGCTTCAAAGGGATAATACCAACTGCAGAAAGCTCTAAGTTAACTAAAGCTGCTTTTCGTAAGTTTTAGGAAAAACAATTGCAAAAGAAATGTTCCCACCCATGTTTTCCCCTCTATTCTGCATAATTCCCAGTGAAAGTCTACTAAAAAAAAAAAAAAAAAATAATTAAACGGGACATGGAATGAGAAATACACGTGGTAAAGCAAGACTATAGGGAGAGCAACTAGCAGGGCAATGGAATGTAAAACTTAAGTACCTAAACTGCTCAAAATTCACTCCATCGATTAGGCATTTTGTGCTTTATTATGCTTGTAATACACCACGTCTTAATGTATGCATGGGAGTAAGTGTTTGTTAAATTAAGAGTTCTGATTATTTCCCCCCTCCTGTATACGAACAGGTGAGTGTCTTTGGGAATTCCAGCTGGCAGTTTGACGATGTGAGAAAGCAGTGTTACTTTCACCAGTTTGGGAAAGAAGAGCCAGATTTAAATTTTCGCAGCCCAAATGTCCAACAAGAAATCCATGTGAGTATGCAACCTGCTGCTGTGCCAACAGCAAAGCAGCTATTTCCACACTTAATTCCTCTGATGATTTGTGCAACACAATTTACAATCTACTTGGAAGTAATTGGAGGATTGCAGCGTATGTAAACAACTGAAACAAAAAAGTGTCTTGATAAACATTAGGTTTATAAGCAAAATTCAAGCTTTATGCTGTAGTGCTTCTGGTATTGGAGCTACTTTGCTTCAACTCTTTTTAACTGAAAAGCAAACGAGCAACCAAAGAAAAAAACCCAAATAAGATTGTCCTTGAGTGGAAGTGCTGGCAGCGGGTGGTGTTGCAGTCCTCTGGATTTTAAGAAGGCACAGTTACTGCTTTTTTTTTTTTTTTCTGGCTTAAGTCCCCTGCTCTCACAAGTGCCTGGCAAGATCTTGATGGGTTTTTGGAACCAGCTATTGCGCTTTAGAAGGAGCTCCCTTTCTCCTTCTCTTCCCACTACAGGCTATCTTAAAATTGCTTTGATGCTTCAGGAGCCCTCTAGTTTTCAGCCTAACCTTATTTGCAAACTGTTCATGCTTAGCTTTCTGTGAACCAAACCCATCCCTCAGCTGAAACAGCTCTTCCCACCCTTATGCCTGTTTGTTTTTCAGCTCTGACAACATCCCCCTTCAGCTTTTGTGAAGCTCGATTACATGGGCAGGCTTTTCCAGACTTCTCTGAAGTGAGAGACTCTCCATCCCTTTGTTTAGCCGCTACTTATTCTTCCCAGCTTCCAGCCTGAGGTTTTTCGCAAATGCAGACATCCAGGATTAAACAAATTTAACAGAAAATATGTCTGGGCGAAATCTTGTACAGTGGCATAGGTACTTCTCCCTCTGTGTCCTAAGATTGCTGTTACTTGCTTTGAAGTTGGTGCTTGGAGTCAAATAATCCAACATGACTGCTGTCTGGAAGCAGTTAACAGCTATCTGCTCTAGTTTCCATCAGGAGCTGAGGATGAGGCACTTAGCACCTTTGGATGTTCTATCAAGGGCAACACTCAATGGATTGACTGGAAGGTAACGAGGCTCTTCCACTGAAGCCTGTGCTGAAACAGAGCTGAATTGCTCAAGCAGGAGAGAAGTTTTATCTCTGTTGATACAAGGAGCTGTTAATCAGCCAGTCAAATGTGGGGATGGCACCTTGTTTTAGCAAAGAGATGTTTGCGTTTTCAAGGAAGTGAGGCAAGGCTGACTTGAATGACAAGGAATGCCTGGGCTGGTGGATAACAGGGAGATAATGAGTCTGTCTACACTTCTGATGGCTTTACTGGGGTGAGAGATGGACAGCCCCCACAGTGAGAGGGCTTCACCAAGGCAAGCTGGTGCTCTGGTGAAACCTCGTGCCTGTCTGCGTCGCCTCTCCCAACAGGCAATGTAGAATTCATTACGATACGGGGAAGCAGGCCTGAACATGGGGAGTCCTGCAATTGCTGCTTTTTGCCTTTTTTTTTTTCTTTTAAGTTATACCCTATCAGGTACTACAGCTACCTCAAGCGTTTTGATTTAGTCCTGAAGCGTTTGCTCCTTTGTACTGTTAAGTGTTGGTGCGTTTCTTTGGTGGCAGCCTTCACAGCTGCCCAGTTCTGTGGTGATCATCTCACTGCCTCTCTGGGGCCTCTCCCCTCGCCGCCAGTGCTGTGGGTGCATGAAGAAATGAGACACCTTTGGTCATACTTGTTAACTAAAGCGTGAATTGAGACGGCTCTGGCGACTGATCATTGAAGAACTCCACTAGTTACCTCTCTACATCTTGGTGCTTCCCTTAATGCCACGTCTTTCCACTGACACCCATTTCCTAGCACCGCATATTCTTTTTAATGACCCTGGTTAATTTTTTTTTTTAATGGTGACTAATATGTTACTGAAGCTCCAGTAGCAAATAGATGCTGTGTTCCCTATGCAAAGAAATGAAATGAAAACTAGTACGTTTGGCCTGATAACACCAACCTTTGGGAAATGCTTATGAACATCGTTAATTGCTCCAGCAGGTTAAAGGATAATCTTTGTCTAGTACTTTAATTCAAAATTCTGTTTCAGAAGGTGAGGGCTGTGGGACTGAGGAGGAAGCAAACTTAGTCTCTCAGAGAAGCTCAAGTCTTTGGTGTAGCCAAAGGACACGTGGGAGCAATGAAACTTAGCAGCCACTGTGCAGTGGCTTTCTTGCAGAAGTAAAAGTAGATCAGACTCAGTGAGTACCACATCAGTGCTTGATACTTGGACTGCTGATGCCTGGTGTTGCTGCTGTGATGAGCACATGCATAAACACAAATTAATTTTTGGTGGAGTCAATATTGGACAGACACCATAGTGAGAGCGGCTGCTTTCACGGTGGCTCTACAGGAAAGTACAACTTGGTAAGGCAGAGTCTTTATTTGCCAAACAAAAATTGGTAAAGCTTGAGTGTGGACTAGTTCTACTCCAGCCTATTCAGGCAAATGTACTTCATACATTTAAAAACAGGTAATTCAACAGCTGTCTTTAAAAAAAAAGTTTTTGTCCTCAGGTGAAGAAAAATATCTGCTCTAAAAGAACGATTGCAGAAAATACTCAGGACTGAACTTTAGAGCTGTTTGTTAAAACTAGAGCAATTAAAACTGTAGTAATGCAATAGCTGCTGAAGTAGGTTATAATCTTACTAATAGTGACCAACCTCTGAATTTGATAGTGAAATTACAAATCGGTAGCAGTTAACTTGGATAATCATTTTCATGTTCCTGCAAAATCAACAATTAAGCCTGAAAATAAAATAAAAAATTCACATCAGTCAAATAAAAGAGAACAAATGTTTTAAGAGCTCTGTTGTATAAAAAGAAAGTTGGTGGCATGGGGTCTGTGCAGAACAACATATTCTTGCATATTTGAATCCATGCGTTCTAATTGTGTGCAGCCATGACAGGTGTTCACCAACAACGGCGCTTAGCACAACCACAATTGTTTTGATGGAGGAGATTAGAAACGGCTTTTAGTGAGGCGTTCCCTGGCTTCCCTCTCCTGAATTACGGGAGGAGTTACAGACCAGTCTTATTTTCTGTACTGGATGAAATAATAAGACATGCTCTACTTAGATCATAGTTTGATCTTAGAGTGACAGGGTTCACTTTAACTTCTAGTAAAATTTGAAGTACAAATTAAAAACTAAATTTTTGCATATTAATACCTACCAAGAGGTTTAGTTTTCTCTTTAAGTATGTACTATTTTGAGCAGGATGGGCTCACTTGGAATTTTCCACTTTTCCCTTTGTTTAGGATATTATCAAATTTTGGCTTGGCAAAGGAATCGATGGGTTTAGTTTCAGCGCCATTAAATTTCTTTTAGAAGCGACGCATCTCCGAGATGAGCCTCAAGTGAACAAGTCCCAGAATCCAGTAACGTATATGTTCTGTCTTTGCTTTTCCCCCTGTCTTTCCCACTGGGTCTGAATTATGGCTTTAGGAAGACTGAGTTGGTCTGTTGTGTCCCTTGGAAGGCGGGTGGCTCCTGGGCACTGCGGAAAGAGCACATACAAGAAAGAAGCCCCTGGGCTGAGGGTGTAGGTCAGCGAGATACCTGCAAGCAGGACCGTCGTGGGTGGGGAGAGAATTGTCCACGTACGCTTCATAGCTCTGTTCTGGCACTGTTCTTTGAATTTCCTGTTTAAAATAATTTTTCAATTTATATTCTAAAAAGATCAGTCTTGTGATTTTAATAGCTGATTTGTTTGTCTTTAGGAGCCCACTACAGGAGGTAAACTCAGAGCTCTTACCCACTTGGGATCCCATAGCAGTCGCTAAGCATGTAATTCTACGTTGCTGCTAGGAATCAGAGTAAAACAAAAAACCCCCTCGTATTGGCAGTATGTCACAGTGAGAGGTGGCCAGACACATTCAGAAGCACGCACCCTATTATTTACGCTATTTGCTTTTGCTGAGGTAGTGAACTTGGTGACGTTCCCAGATAGTGCCAGCTCTGAGGTACTGTTCCCCCACGGAGCTGGGGATCGTGTAAGACTGGTCAGCTCCACAAGTATCGTTGCCTTTATAAGTTATGACAATGGCGTTGTCCATTTTTCCAGCCTGGTGTGTGGCCACATCACCTGCTGTGCTCGCTGCTGCAGATGGGCTTGGTGGGTTAATGCTGCAGGTGGACTCTCCCTCTTGAAGGATGGGATCCAAAATAATCAGCCCTCTGCTATCCTATCTTTAGAGTTCCCCAAGTGCAGTTCAGTTCTGCACTGTTAGTGTTAGTATGCCAAACTCATTTCAGTTAAAATTTATCTGGACTGGTACATTGTCTCAGGAAAGGACGGGAAGAATTTGGAGAGTTCTGAAATCTAAAATATTGGTGAACTAATGGGGAATACTGCATTCTTCTTGAAGGAGAGTATCACAGCCTATTCCCAGCTCTACCATGACTACACGACCACACAAGTTGGTATGCATGACATCATCCGTAGCTTCCGTCAAACCATGAATCAGTTCAGCAGTGAACCTGGCCGATACAGGTAATCGTTACTACAACTAGTGAATTTTTCTCTAATATTTGTCACCTTCTTTCTAGCAATATTTTTTTTTTTAAATAATATGCCATAAAAAGTTTTCTTCCTCAAATGCAAATAGCGGTGCATAGGCTGTATTACCTCTTCTCTAATGTGTAAGGGAAAGGAAATCAATTGGCTCTGGTAGTTCTGCTGTATCTATGGACTGTATGTAGAATGGGTGACCATTTGGACCACAGAGACACTGTAATTAATCAGCCCTGTGACTGATTTATTGTGTGGTATTAATAGTGCTGTTCCTGTCAGACACATCGTCAGAGATTGTTAAAATCACAGAATGGCTAGGGTTGGAAGGGACCTCTGGAGGTCATCTGGTCCAACCCCCCCTGCTCATCAGGGCCACCTATTCCTGGTTGCTCAGGACCATGTCCAAATGACTTTTGAACATCTCCAAGGATGGAGACTGCACAGCCTCCCTGGCAACCTGTTCTAGTGCCCAGTCACCCTCACAGTGAAAAAGTGCTTCCTGATGTTCAGAAGAGGGAACCTCCTGTGTGTAAGGTTGTGCCCATTGTCTCTGGTCCTGGTGCTGGGCACCACTGAAAATAACCTGGCTCAGTCGTCTTTGCACCCTCCCTTCAGATATTTATATACATTGATGTGATTCCTTCCCTGAGACTTCTCCAGTCCCACCTCTCTCAGCCTCTCCTCATAGGAGAGATGCTCCAGTCCCTTAATGGTCTTCTGGTCTTTTGCTGGACTCTTGTAGATTTTTCTCCACAAACATCCAAGAAATATATCGCTCTGTCTCCTTGTCTGCTTTACAAAATATTGTGTCTCCATATTCCTCTTTTTTGATGGGGAGGAGAGAAGTGCACATAATTTCGAATGCTGTGTTATTTTCTAAATATGTCCAACACCATCCCCAGCTTCCTTCTGCTCTGTGCAAACCAAGAATGAGCCAAAAAAAGGTACTTGTGTACTTCTTTGTAGGTTCATGGGTTCTGATGGTGATGAAAAGGAAGATATTGAAGCAACAATGATGTATTATGGAACAACTTTTATCCAAGAAGCAGACTTTCCCTTCAATTTCAACCTAATTAACATGAAAAATCTATCGGGCAACAGTGTTTTTGAAGCTGTCAACTTGTGGATGAAAAACATGCCTACAGGAAAATGGCCAAACTGGGCGGTAAAAGTTCTAGAGCAACTCTTCTAGGAAGGGCTTGTTTCTATAGGTGATAGAAGCCTATAGGTGATAGTTCCTCTTATGGTGATAGAAATGTCCCCCTCCCCCCCAGCACATTGATTTCAGTGGGATCAGCAGCAGCCTGAGCCCATGGCTGAGCCATAGGAGTATCCACATGAAACTCTTGGCTGCTGCAGTCACAGTCCTTGGCGTTGCCCAGCCAGCTGGCTGTCCTGCCCTTCGATAACAGTTGCACTCCCTGTGCAAGGGTGACGGAAGTAAATTTATGGTCAGGCCTCTCCCTCGGTGTCTCCAGTGCAGTATGGGGCATTGGCTTAAACCACCAGTGTGGATGGGATTGATAGAATTATCTTTGGTCATAAACTGACTCAATGCAATGGATTCTGGAAACCACCCAGGGCCAGGGAAGAACAGGGCAGGCAGCTGAGGGCAGTTACTGTAAACCTTGCTGGTCCTTGCTAGGAAGCATGTTTGGGATGTGCAAGAGGTCTTTTCAAAACAAGCACCACCTTCACACAGCAGAGAAAACGGCAGAAATCTGAGGGAATTGTAATCATGGAGAGTTGTTATTTGTCATCTCTCCTCACTTCTGCCTCATGTGCTGCTGGCAGGGCTTCTGCATCCTGAATGATTTGGTGCAGAAGTTTGTACTGGCACCAAAATAAAAAAGCTAATTGCCCTCACAGGCCTGGAGGTGGGGGGGGGCGGGAAGAGAAAACCCTACTACCTTGTTAAATTAGTTAACCCACTTCACATATGCATGGAGTTTTATGTGTGTTTATCAGAATGATGTTTTCTTCAGGTTGGAAGCCCTAATGTGGCTCGGATTTCATCTCGGATTGGGAAGGAGTATGTCAACGTTATAAACATGCTGCTTTTAACCCTCCCCGGCACTCCTGTAATTTACTATGGTGAAGAAATAGGCATGCAGAACATCGCGTCAGAAGATGTAAGTGAAGAGCATACAAACTCTGATCCTGTTGTTGTTTACTTGCAAGTAACAGAACTTGAAAAAAATACAAGAACTGTTATTTTGTTAACCAAACCCAGTCTTTCTCACTGTTTAGTTTTCTGTGTTCCCCATGGCAAAATCATTGGGCAGCAGGCGGAAACGGCCAGGCC